>NW_007730323.1:0-382 GCF_000696425.1 Galeopterus variegatus | reverse complement strand
CGCTCACTGGCTGAGCGAGGTGTGGGCGCGACACCGAGGGTTGCGATCCCGTTGCCGGTTCGGTCCGGTACGGGCGCGACACTGAGGGTTGCTATCCGTTGCTGGACACGAAAAAAGACAAAAAGGAAAAAAAAATTCAGTTTTAATTGATCTATTGCCTTTTTTTCTTAATAAGCTTTTAATTTTAGAACAGTTTTAGATTTAGAGAATTATTGTTAAGATAGTACGGAGGGTCGCTGTACACCCCACACCCGTTTCCCCTTTTATTAACATCTTCCATTGGTATGAGACATTTGTCACAATTAATTAACCAAAATTGATACTTTATTGTTTTTATTTATTTATTTATTTTTTAAATTCATTCCTTTATTTTTATTTTTTT
>NW_007730322.1:196208-198880 GCF_000696425.1 Galeopterus variegatus | reverse complement strand
ACACAATAACTAACTACATTGTATATTGACAAAATAAAAAAAATAAAATAAAATAAAAAAAATAAAAAAATAAAAAAATAAAACAAAGAAACAGGGGAGGAAGGATTGGTTAGGGAGAACCTCAGACCTCAGTGAGGT
Organism: Galeopterus variegatus; assembly: GCF_000696425.1. Lineage (NCBI taxonomy): Eukaryota > Metazoa > Chordata > Mammalia > Dermoptera > Cynocephalidae > Galeopterus > Galeopterus variegatus. The sequence continues at coordinate 198,742 of NW_007730322.1, read as the reverse complement.
TCTGAGAAGAAAATTGGGCCATATGAGTATGTAGGATTGGCCCATTGCTAGCATCTCTGCTGTGTTTACTAACTGGCTGGGCGTGGAACGGGAGAGTGTTTCCTGGTGCGAACAGTGAAGGTGGATCTCACAAGATGGCAGCTGGAGGTTGTCAATCGTCTCTGTCCCCCACAGCAGATCCTCTTGAAGTGAGTTCTGGGTGGGGCAATCCCACAGCTACCACACAAGCAGAGTGTAAAATTCAATGAGTTTTCAAAAATGTTTGGGGCCAAGTTATACCTATATTGGTCATATTATTATAATCAGACTCAAGGCTGGCTCTAGGAATGAGTGCACTGGAATCCTCTGAACAGGCACCCAAATTGTCAATGGAGAGAATTGCTCAAAAAACTATTGCTCTCCTTATTTGTTATGGTTGGTAATGACGATCTCTCAACCAGCCTTTTCTACTCTCTACCTACCAAATGTGCTTGTTGAGTCTTCCCTCTTATTAAGTCTGTGCTCTCTGCAATGTCTCCCGTTCATTCTCCATTTATCAAACACCCATACCTAAAGGGTCTGCCTGAGGACCCACCTCTATGACCACTCTAACAGTAAACCCCTCCCTCCAACCCCCAAAGAAATACCACTAGCATATCGCTGTCACTGTTTACAACTTAATGTATAAACCCTTATGCTAGTAATTAGCTTTCCATGTTATTTAGAATTTAGGTTACTTGAGGGCAGGAACTCTGAACCATCTTTTCAGATGAACACATTTGTAATTTATCTTTTCTTGTTTTGTTGGGTCATGTGGGGAGGTAGAGGGAGAAAACGAAACAGACTGGAAAGCCACCTGCTTTGAAGGTCTTCCGTACACTCAGCTAAAAATGTGTGTATGGATATAGGGATAGAAAAGTAGAGGTTATTTGGTGTCTTGAAAGCAATTCTAAATCTTTAGACTATGCTTTCTGCAGATGAAATCTGTGTACCACTTACACAAAGAGACTATGTTCGGGGTGTCCAAAGGACTTTGGATCTGGTAAGTCTCTCAGTCCCCTGGGATTCCTCGTTTCCACACCCCTGTTGATTTTATCTCAGATCTGTGGACAACTCTGTATCCCCACTGTTGGCATCATGTTGGTTGGACGAGTGTGCAGGCTTCCTAATTGGCTCCCTGCTTTCATGCCAATCCGTTATTTACACAGCATCCAGGGTCATTCTATAATATCCTAAATCAGATATGTTGGTTCTCTGTGTGAAACCATTTTTGTTTAGAAGTCTGAAAACATTCTGAGTTTAGATATTCTGCATGTGATTTTTTTTTTCACTTAAAAGCTTTCAGGATTTTCCTCATATATTGTATTATAACTCACTGGACCTCTTAAATCTAGAAACTCATTTCTTTCACACTGGGAATTTTCCTGTATATTGCTTTTCTGATTTATTACTCTCTCTTTTCTTTGTTCTTAAATTCTACTATATTGAATCTCTAGGTTTTTATATTTTAATCCTAATTTCCATCCTGTAAAAGTTTCTCTAGGGAGATGGAAATGAGTTACTAGAAGTTATTTTCCAACTTAGATTATGAGGATGGTGGTTTTAATGAGTGTCACTCCAGGAGCTATTTTAACATAATTACCCTTTCAACTAAGTGACAAGCTATGATAAGTTTTAAATTTTGTTTTGTTTTGTTTTCCTCTAGCTATCTTTTTGGTAGTCTCATATGTCTCATCTTGAACTGATGGGCTTGCTAAGACTTTAACTTAAAACTCACTTAGAAATATGTTCAAACCTTTTTTTTTTTTTTTTTTTTTTTTTACCTTCAAAGCAGTGAAAAGAATTGGGTTGTCAGAAGTGAGGGTAAAGTGCAATGTGATATAAATTTAGAAAGTAGGTCAGGTCCTACTTCTGTGTCAGGGATAAAAAATGAATCTAAGATTCAGAAAGGGAATATTCAGTAATTGACACAAAGAGAGAACTCTCAAAAGTCAAAGTCATTTGTCATTTGGTTATGGAATGCAAGAACTCTAATCAACAGCATAAACCCCAGGGAAGGCAAGTCCTGCCTATTCATTGTAGAGTGTACAAGGTATAATAAGGTTTTAGAGTTTAATCAGTGAGAGGAGGAAAAAAGAGAAAGAGAGGGTGATCAGCATGGAGTAAAAGGAAAAAACTCACTGGATTAGAAACTGAGTTTAGTTCTGGTTCAGCGCTTGTGACTGAGGGCAAGGCAGACACAGTGTCTGCTTGTGGCTCAGGATCTGTCATAAAATCTGAGACTAAAATAAAATATGATATGTGACTCATCTTTGATAATCATAAACCCCAGGGAAGGCAAGTCCTGCCTATTCATTGTAGAGTGTACAAGGTATAATAAGGTTTTTAGAGTTTAATCAGTGAGAGGAGGAAAAAAGAGAAAGAGAGGGTGATCAGCATGGCGTAAAAGGAAAAAACTCACTGGATTAGAAACTGAGTTTAGTTCTGGTTCAGTGCTTGTGACTGAGGGCAAGGCAGACACAGTGTCTGCTTGTGGCTCAGGATCTGTCATAAAA
>NW_007730322.1:188749-195960 GCF_000696425.1 Galeopterus variegatus | reverse complement strand
GCTTGTGACTGAGGGCAAGGCAGACACAGTGTCTGCTTGTGGCTCAGGATCTGTCATAAAATCTGAGACTAAAATAAAATATGATATGTGACTCATCTTTGATAAGCATATATTTTTACAAATGTTGACAGTTGTGATTGATGAATTATTCCAATTTACAGTAGGATTAGTAATATAGAAATCATAGTTACATTGTTTTATTTATCTTTTTTTCAGATTTGAAAACTGTCAAATGAAAGTGAAGCATCTGGAAGCAGATAAAACAAAAGCTTGTAAATGCTAGTCCATTAAGCATAACAATTTAGCTGAGAGTTTGTGATGACCAAATGGAGGGAAATTGATGTCTTCAAATGGTGCAGTGACTTTTTAAAGAACAGTTGTTAAAATATACAGTGAGTTTAATAAATTGAAGCATTAGCCAATTATTCTCTAGGCTCCTACTTGTCTGTGATAATACAGGAAAAATCTTATCTAAGGCAGAAACAGATAGTATATAAGCTCTGATGAATATTTTTAAAAATAATTTTAAAAAGAGAAGTGTTGTTAGCTAATGGAAAATGTTGTTAAAGAAGCTGTAAAGTTATATTTAATAAACTAATGACCCACTTGGCTAGTATCATTAAGATGCTGTGTGTCAGCTAACAAGTAGATTGGCTAGGCAGACTCAGGGGAACCCTCCAACTCTAAGAATCTTTAATAGAATATAGGTTAATTATTACCTTCTAAACCATTCCCCAGTAGATTATATTTAGAATATTAAAACATTTGTGATGTACACCTCTGTGTCTTTCTACTTGCTGTTGCCTCTGGACAAATGTTTTTCCTTTATTCTCCACCCAGTCTTTATACCTTCAAAACTCAGCACAAGTGTCATTCCTCAGATAAGCCTTTAGTGACCTGCCATTTTTTATTTAAATGCAAGTCTTCTATGTTCATATACCATCATCTGCGTGGTATGAAACTTCTTGCACTCTCTGGAAATTGTGGGTCATTAATCTGTGTCTTCCCATGGACTATACAGACATAAGTGTGGGAGCTTACATGATTATGTTTTCCCAGTTGCTGGCACAATATCTGGTATGCTAGTTACCCAGAAGCAATCAATTAAATAGATGAAAAAGCATGGAATTTTTAATTTTCATTATGTTTTCCCAGTTGCTGGCACAATACCTGGTATGCTAGTTACCCAGAAGCAATCAATTAAATAGATGAAAAAGCATGGAATTTTTAATTGGAAAAACTGGAGGTGAATGCTAGTTTAGCGCACTTCTAAGCTGTCTTACTTAGGGGAAATCAAATTATTGCAGATTTTCAGTTTTCTCAATTTTTAAATAGGGATAATAATGACAATTTTGTTATATGCTTATTGAGATGTAAATGTGAGATTATGCAAAACCACTTGATAAACAGAAAACTCTACATTAACATTACCATTGTTGTTCTACAGAAGGAAATGAACTAGGAGGTGCTTAGTTTCCATGGGCTTGGGTTGCAGGACACACCTCTGGGTTTCAAGCCATTCCCCAAGGTCTCAGGCCCCTTCTCTCAGCCTTCCCTTAGAGGAGAGTTACTGTTGCTAGTTAGACCTACTTTTGGCACCAACATGAGGAAATTGAGATTTCAGGGGGCTGGCTTATGCAAATCCAGTGGCTGGGCATGCTCAGCAGAGAAAGGTTATATAACCTTGGTAGTTGAGCATGCTTACTGGAAGGGAGTTTATCCTTTGAATGACCTTCCACCAGAGGTGCTAAAGAGCACAGAATATTCTTGAATACATTTGGTACACGTGATAGAATTTGATGAATGAACATGCTCCAAAAAGACACAATGGAGCATGTGCAAGACTATGTTACATAACAGGGAACCACCCCCTAAATGAATATTCATTTATTAGCATAACTATAAAAGTTGAGTTCTGTCAGAAGGCGGGGTTGTTGCTTACTTTCCATGGGGTCAACCTGCATTTTGCTGGCTAAGGTGTGTATGCTTTCTTTTTTATAAAACTTACATTCAGCAAGGGGCTGCTCACTCCCTTGAGCCAGTCTGAAATCTGTACTGCTCTTTAAGTGTGTATTTCTTACTTTTGTGTTAAACTTGGTGCAGGCCCTACCCAGTCTCTGGAACCAGGTTGCACCTTCTCTGTGAAATATGTCTCTTATTTGTTATATTAAACTTGTTTTCACTTTCTACTGTGACTCTGCTCTTGAATTCTTTCCTGTGTTGTAGTCAAAAACCTGGTCAGAGGATGAGGTGAGTTGCAGCTGGCTGTCACGCTTCCCAGACCCTTCCTCGCATCAGAAAGAGGTGTAAAAACTTCTAGATCTCTGGGCTGGCCCGGTGGCGCACTGCAACAGTGCGGCGCTCCCGCTGAGGGTTCAGATCCCACATACAGACCAGTTCCCGCTCACTGGCTGAGCGAGGTTGCAAGCCCGTTGCCGGTCCCGGTCCAGTACGGGCACGACACTGAGGGTTGCGATCCGTTGCCGGACACGAAAAAAGACAAAAAGGAAAACAAACAAACAACAACAAAAAAAACTTCTAGATCTCTTGATACCATGCAAATATGCTGATATCAAATACCTTATATTTTAAAACCCTAAAATCCCTCTTCGGACATGTTCCAAACTCAAATTACATTATTAAACACAAAACTATCAAAAGTCCGTATGAACAACACTGGTAGAGAAGGGAATGTTTGGATATAGGTGTGGGCAAGAGTGAATTAACCTGTAAGCACCATCACTGCACAGGGGGCAAGAAACAGAGAAGACATGAGTGGTATAGCTTGAATTTACAAAAGCTTAGATGAATAATTAGAAAGCATTTTAATAAAATGTATATGTAAAGAAATTACTTTTCAGAAGTCATAAATACTGATACCATGTTATTTAAAAGATGACATTTATAGAAAAATTAGTTTTTATGGTTTCTCTTGCCTTTGGTTGTAGACTAAAAATGCCCAGAAACTTTTGGAAAAGATAAAATGAATTATAGTGTATAGATCTTCTTTTCCTTTGAAATAAAATTATTTTTACAGTCTTCATCTATGTGCAAAAAAACCCCGAGTAAAAGCCATTGGCTATATATTCAGAAGATCTGAAAGCAAACCCCATGTAGGAGTAAAAACTGAAGAATGACATTTATTTTATTTATATCAAAAGTTAAGTCAGGACTTCTGCTTTAGGGTAGGATAGAGAATTTCATAGCAGACCAATGTTCCCACTGAGACCAACTAGAAAAGTCAGATAAAATACAATTTTTATAGACTTAATAGTGTCAGAGAATCACGGAACTATGAGCACTACAGAGCAAAATTCTAGGGAGAGAAAATCTTTCAGAAGGTGAAATTAGGACTTTCAGATCTCTGTGGGCATTATCTGATTCTGGACATGAGCTGGAAACTGAGAATCTGGGCTCAGCCCAGGCTTTGAACTACTTCTGGGGTGCAGAGTAAGCAGCAGTGATCTTAACAGTCATGAAATGTTTGAATGACAGGTTTAAAGATGTAACTACCCTCAAACAGATGGCTAGTTCCCCTTTACATACATGTGCTAAATTCCTAATCTGCACAGGACAGGAAGCTAAAATACTAAGCCCAAAGCTCAGAAAAGCTAAGAGGAATTTTTCACAGTCTCCTGCTACTTAGAAAACAAGTACTTACCAGGGACAGACAGCCGAAAACAAGAGATGAGAACTGAAATCCTCCCAAGGATGGTGAACTGACATGGATACATAGCTCCAACTTCTTTTTCCCTGGGGCTACTTGCAGATCTGGGTAGAGCTATAGTCTAAGAATCTAGGCTTGACCTCTCAAAGAAGACCATGGCTGTAGACAATGAAGACAGCAGAACGTTTGGCATTTGCTCAGAATTGGAGTGATGAAATTGGATAGTTGAGGGCCTTTAAACATAGCTGTCTCCTCCTCAAGACTATTGTCAAATTTTGATGTCATGTGGGATAGCAGGCTAAAAGAGCTAAGCTGAAAACCTCTAAAAATCAGAGCAGAAATTCCTGCATTTTCTCACTGCTGACGAAACAAAGACTTACAATGACTTCAATTAAAAGCCCCAAAGGGCTGAACCCTATCTAGGAAGAGATAACAAAAAAGAAGTTGACTGAGTCTTAACGACACTGCAACACAGTATTGGCTCAGAGCAGTCAATCACTGGATTAATGTGATCACTCTCCTTCTAACCATTTAGCAGAAGAAAGGGGAATCTTCTCTTGTGGAAGACTAAACTAATTAAAGTAGCTCAAGCTTTTAACTCAATATGTGGCATTCAATAAAAAATTACCAGATATGTGAGGAGACAGGATCATAAGATCAAACCTAAGACACAAAGTAGAAACTGAAAGCAAACTAACAAAAATCTAGATATCGGAGTTACCAGACCAGATCTTTAAAGAAAACTTTGATTAGGATGTTCAAGTAAACAGAGGACAAGAGGAAAAATAAGAAGAATGCAGAATTTCACCATGGAATTGGAATCAATAAATAAGAAGAAAATATATACAGCCAAAAGAAAGTATTCAAAATGAAGCACAAAGAGGAAAATGACTTTTAAAAAATAAGAGTGTAAGAGACATATGAGTTATGGTCAAAATGTCTAACGTGTGCTTGGTGTTTGGGTGAGAAAGGAAGAAAAATGGGAAAAAACAAACAACAGTTTTTTAAGGAGATTGTAGTTGAAAATTTTCCCAAACTGATGGAAGACATCCGTCCATGGTTTCAGATAGCTCAGGGAAAGCCAGATTGATCAATGTAAGTTAAACAGTAACTAGGCACATTATGGTCAAATTGTTGAAAACCAAAGAGAAAGAGAAAATCTTAAAATTATTCAGGGTAGAAAATCACATAGTACCTGTAACAGGGCGCACAGGACTAACACCGTCTTGTGTCCTGCCCACCACGTTGACTCCTCTTTAACCTCATTCCTTTGTTTCACTGAACAGTTACAGATTAACACCAGGACAAGCATAAAATGAACATAAGGCTTAGGGACTAGGTGACATTGCAACTCCCAGCATCACCTGGTTGGCACACAAGCATCACAAGCTCCCCAATTTATAGATCCCAGAAAACTTATTTTAGATAAATTATTTCTTTGAAGTTATATAAGCCTTGCATAAATACCAGAGAGAGAGAGAGAGCTCTCATCACCTGTGGACATCTGAGTCTTTGCTGTGTGTGACTTTACCCATATATAAGTTACTCTTTTAGTAAAATGTTTGCATTGATTTTCCTGCCTTGTTTTTGATCTGAAAGTTTCTTCTCAGTTCAGAGGATATTATACTCTAACCCCCTCCTTGCATAACTCTTTTAAAGAATCAACTGGCAGTTGATTTTTCTATAGAAGAAGTCAGAAGAAAATGCAGTGACATCTTCAAAGAGTTGAAACACAAATAACTGTCAATGTAGAATTTTACACCCAGCAAATATATCTTTCAAGATGAAGGTGAAGTAAAGAAACATTCAGAATAAAACTGAGTAAATTTATCACCAGCAGGCCTATGCCTAAAAAAAAAAGCATAAGAGTCTTGTGGGAAGAATTAATGATTTAAATGGAAATACGGAAGTGCAAGATAGAATAGGAAGCACAGAAAAGAGTGTGTATATATGGATTGATATAAAGAAATTGACTGGAGAAAAAAATATTCGTAATGTCTAATGGATTTAGAAATATATGTAGAATTAAAATATGTGACAAAAATAACATGAAAGGCAAGAGGAGTAAATGGAGTGAAATGTTAGTTATAGTGTTACTGAAAATTGATAAAAATAACATTTATGCTATATTGCAGTAATTCAAGAATACCTGCTGCAATGCATGTAGTAACCAGTAAACGAGTAATGAAACAGTGAATACCTAGGGGCAAAATGGAAAAATGAAGAAAATTTGAATAATATAAAATACAAAAATGAGAAAAAAGGAAAATAAAACAAGCAGGACAAATAGAAAGCAAGTAGTAAAGTGGTAGATATAAGCAGAACTAAATAATGAGTTAAATACTGATGGGATAAATACTAATATTTAAACATGTTAAACATAAAGGTAATAAATGGTTTAAAATAAATTATTATGTCCCATGCAAATACTTAATAGAAGAAAGCTGCAGTAGCTTCGCTAATGTCAAGCAAAATAGAATTTAATGTAAGAAATATTATTAGAAATAAAGAGGTATACTTAATGATAAATGGGTATATCTATCTATCAGAAAAATGTCAAAATTTTAAATTTGTATGTCCCCAATGAGGCATCTTTATAAAATTTAAAGCAGAAAATTGACATAATTTAAAGGATAAATACACAAATTTAAAGTGACAGTTGTTGACTTTAACAAAATTCTCTGTAGCTTATAGAATAAGTAGACAAAACTCAATAAGTATACAGAAGATCTGAACAACACAATTAATAAACTTATTCCGATTGATTTATATGGAACACCGTGCCCAATTATAACAGAATTCACATTATTTTCATGTGCACATGAAGCACTTACTAAGATCACCATATTCTGGACCAAGAAGAAAGCTTTAACATATCTCAAAAGATTCATATTCATATTCAGAGTATGATGTCTGAACTCCAGTGGAATCAAGCTACTGCCCAATTATAACAGAATTCACATTATTTTCATGTGCACATGAAGCATTTACTAAGATCACCATATTCTGGACCAAGAAGAAAGCTTTAACAAATCTCAAAAGATTCATATTCATATTCAGAGTATGATGTCTGAACTCCAGTGGAATCAAGCTAGAAATAAATCATAAAAAGATAACTTAAAAATCTCCAACCTCTCAGAAATTAAACAAAGAAAAAATTACAACTAAAATTGGACAAAATTTTGAATTGAATTTCAAGCAAAAATATAACATTTCAAAAAAAGTTGTGGAATTCAGCTAGAGTTCAGAGACAAAGTTTTAGTTTTATGTGCATATGTTAGAAAAGAAAAAAGGGCTAGAGTTCAGAGGCAAAGTTTTAGTTTTATGTGCATATGTTAGAAAAGAAAAAAGATAGCAAAATAATTGCAAAGCTAAATAAAATAAAGTAAAATTAGTAAACTTAACAACAGAAATGAATAAGATAGGAAAGTGTACAATAGGAAATAGCAACAAAGCCAAAGCTGGCTTTTAAAAAACTTTTTAAAAAGTTTTTCATTTATTTAATCTTCCAAATTTTATTTTATCTTGTCAATATACAATGTGG
>NW_007730322.1:186865-187599 GCF_000696425.1 Galeopterus variegatus | reverse complement strand
GATATTAGCCATCCTAACTGGGGTGAGATGGTATCTCAGTGTAGTTTTGATTTGCATTTCCAGAATGCTGAGTAATGTTGAGCATTTTTTCATATGTCTATTGGCCATTCATATATCTTCCTTAAAGCTGGCTTTTAAAAAAATTAATAACATTGATAAATACCTAGAAAAGTGGTGACCAAAAAGGCAAAGAGGATGAAGAAGTATGAAAGGATGAAAAAGAATTCAGAATAAAGAGGAAATATATGTAACCAACAGAAAGAATGAACGTTACCACATATCCTGCATATCTATATACATTACAGAGATAAGAAGATATTAGAAAGAACTTTGCCAATAAATTTGACAATTTGGTTGGAATACAGAAATTCCTTCAGAAAAACTTACACAAACTAACAATTTTAGGAAAAAAGTTTGTAGCCTGATATTTAGTAAAGAAATTAAATCTTTTGTTAAGTACCTTCCACACACACAAAATAACAACAAAAAACAAAACATGCTCATGTAACTTCACCAATGAATTCTTTCGATGATTAAAGAAGAAAATAACACCAATATTAAAAAATTCACCCAGAGTATCGAAACAAAGGAAACGCTCTCCTACTCGTTTCATGAGGCCAGTTATAACCTTGATCCCAAACCTTGACAAGGACATTACAAACCAATATTTCTCATGGACATAGATGCAAAAATTCCAACAAAATTTTAATACAGGAAATCCAGAAAATATCTAT
>NW_007730322.1:186259-186855 GCF_000696425.1 Galeopterus variegatus | reverse complement strand
AACACCATGCATGATAAAAATAAAAATACAAAAACAAGAAAAAATCTCTCAGCAAACTGAAGATAGAAAAATCATTTTTTAAGTTCAGGTAAAAATGGATGAATTTCTCATTATATCAAGGTGAAGAAACCAAATGTAAAGAATGTGTACAATGTAATTCAACTTATATAAAATTCATAACCGAGGAAAAGGAATCTGTGTACCATCAGAAGTCAAAATAGTGGTTACCATTTGTCTTAGTCTGCTTGGGCTGTCATCACAAAATACCATAGATTGGGTGACTTCAACAACAGGTATTTATTTCTCACAGTTCTGGAGGCTGAGAAGTCCAAGATCAAGGTGCCAGCATGGTAGGTTTCATTCTGAGCCCTCTCCTGTTGGCTTGCAGATGGCTGCCATCTTGCTGTGTGCTCACATGACATCTTGGTGCATGTGTGGGGAGAGACTGCAAGCATTCTTGTGCCTCTGCTTATGAGGACTCTAATCCCATCATGACAGCCTTATTCTCATGACCTCATCTAATCCTACTTACCTCCCAAACTCCTCATATCTGAATACCATCTCATTGGGGGTTAAAGTGTTAACGTATGAATTTG
>NW_007730322.1:180055-185678 GCF_000696425.1 Galeopterus variegatus | reverse complement strand
CCAAACTCCTCATATCTGAATACCATCTCATTGGGGGTTAAAGTGTTAACGTATGAATTTGGGGGTGGGACAAAAATATTCAGTCCATGACACCATTTATTGTTCAGGAGAAAATAGTGACCAGAAGTGGGCAAAAGTGAGCTTCTATCATTCTGACCAAGTTCTGTTTCTAGACCTGGTTACTGATGTCATCAATGCAAACTCTTTGGAAAAATACATTGACTTGTACATTTATAATTTGTGCTCATTTCAGCAGGTATGCTATGTTTTTTGATAAAACAAATTGCTCAAGAAACTGTGCATGATGTCCTTATATATGCGTGTATGAGAAGTGTAACTTCATAGCTTCTTGCTTCTTTTTAGATTTAGAAAATGTGCCTAGATAATCTGTATCATCTTGGATCACTTTTCCTACATGAGAATAAGCTTGTTTTGCATTTCTCAAAAAGGTGCCTAGCCTTCCAGGTATGAAGCCTTATTTTGAACATGATTTATGAAAACTCCATACAAGCAATAAATCTATTTACAGGTTACAATTTAAAAAAAAAAAAATTGAAGACTTAGCAGGAACTTAATTTCCAGGTGGCCTTGCTGCAAAATTGCAAAATACTAAATTACTCTATTCCACAGCCCAAATTCCCACAGTGTTGCTCTTTTCTGTGGGAAATTCCCACAGTGTTGCTCTTTTTTGTGGGTGTGGGTGGGAAGTACGCTGGAGTCAGATGAACTGAGCTCTCATTCTCATACTTCTCTGGTCCTGTTTTCTCTGGAAAATGAATTCCCACAGTGTTGCTCTTTTCTGTGGGTGTGGGTGGGAAGTACATTGGAGTCAGATGAACTGAGCTCTCATTCTCATACTTCTCTGGTCCTGTTTTCTCTGGAAAATTTTAAGTAGCTACTGCTTTTATTGTCCTTTTAGGAGGAAAGTCATGACTTCCGTAAATTGTTCTAACCAGTTTCATGAAGAGGTGAGAGAAAAATTGAGAGACACTGGTTCGGGTGCTGCTAACTAAGTGATTTTTAAAATTTAAATCCCCATAGAAATCAGTTTGTCACTTTTTTTTTTCTCTTAAAGACCGAGCCAAGAGGTGAAGATAGGACTGGGTCTTCATCCCTAGAAACTCTGGCTACCGGTTTGGGGCTATAGACATTTGTCTGTCCTGTTTAGTAGAGGCTGACTCATGCAGTATCAGAATGATGCTGTTTCTGCTGTCCCATATTTCAAACTGTGTTTATAAGCTTTGCAACAAAAGCCGCCAAATAAGTCTTCCTGTTTGAAATTAAAATATAATGCAAGAGGAGAGGCAATTTTCTTTTTTCTTAATGACCGTGACCCACGAGTTTAAAATAATTTGGTCTATTAATCACTAATCAGATTTACCAGATTGCCAAGTAAATATTTACCATAGTATAAATCCTGTATAATTATGTAGATTTCCACTATCCCTTGGCAAATATACATGAATAAAACATCTTTAATATCTGCTTTCATTTATTACTTTAACTCTTGAACTGCCCGTGATGGTTCTATAGTTTGTTTATATCTCTCAAGTCAATTGCTTTATCAGATGCATACTTCTGCCTCATTATTTATCTTCAGATACTAGCTAAATGGCTTTCTAAATGGTTCTATTATGCTTTCTTCTACCCATAGTTCCCCCTTCCCTCCCCCCCATATCCCCAGGTCTATCTCTATAAAACGCAGATCTGCACATGCCACTCCTTTAGTTAAAAATCTTCTGCATCTCCTCTTGCTTTCAGGGGAAAACTTAAAGTCTGACTTAGAACACATGGCCCTTTATCACTTGGCCTTTGCCCTATTATAGAGCCCAGCGACCTTGGCCAATCCATTAAGTTCTTTGCACCTCAGTTTTCTCCTTTGCAAAACTGGGATAGTGAAGTACTTACCTCATTGAGCCATGAATTTAAATGAGATCAGGCATAAATGTAACAGACTTAGCTGAGTGCCCATTGTGCAGGTGGAAGGCAGAAGGGAAAAAAATGATGAACGTTGTATCTTCCCATAGCAGAGGAGCTTGAAATCACTCCCTCAAGCCTTTTTATAAGGGCTCTAAACCCATTCATGAGAATTATGCCCTAATGACTTAATCACTTTGTAAAGATCCTTACCTCTTAATACTACTGTATCAGAGACTGTTTCGACAATTGATTCAAAAATCAATTGTTTGTAGAGGGACACAAACATTCAAACCTTAGCAAGGGTAATTTTAGTTCTTTTTTTATCATGGTACATTTGTATATTGTCTTTAGTAATTACAGTAAAGAAGAACTACTTTTTAAAATTTTAACATGTGTTTGTACATGTTTAGCATGTATTTGCATAGTGTGTTGTTTCAATACATGCATATGCTACACATTGATTCAGTCATGGTAGATAGCATAGTTTTGTGCCCATTAATCTACCACTTCCCCTCCCCTCCAGGCCTCTGGTAACCATTATTCTACTCACTACTAGAAGTACTACTTTTATAACCATAAAACAAATAGGATTAATTTCATGTTGCAAAACAAACAAAAACGGTAGAGTTTATATGATTTCTGAATGAGATGGCAAAATGAAAATAAAGCTTAATCTATTTCTACAATGGCTCTCTATTTCTCCCACTCCTTTCACAGGAACTTAATGAAAGGATCAACAAGATATGAGGAAGAATTACCATGAATGCTTCGATTAGGGATAAGAATGATTCATAGTCCAGCAAAGTTAAGAAATCTGCAATATGTAGTATAAAGGGACTAGGTTTAAAGGAAGACAAGGATAACTTGCCAATTCACTCTTGAGAAAATTCTGTTACAGGAAATACATAGAGGAGACCACAGCAGACCTACTGTCAGTCTCTTGTCTGGAGTAATGAAAGCCTGTGGCTAAGGCAGGTCAGTTCTCCTGGCTAATCCTAAACAAGAAATTCATAGAAAATTATAAGAGATGCCAACAAAGACTTATGTATAAGAAGATTTATTATATTCTTATGCATGATAGCAAAAACTTGAAACTACTAAATATCCAACAATCAAACGTTGCTTCAATATATGATAGCATATATGTAATATGGAATTTCGAGATCATTTGTAAGGATTTTGTAAAATGACCTTGATATAACCTGAAAACAGAGAGATATCAAATAGTAGATAGTGAAGCCAGTAATATCTTTAAATATATAAAATACACATTTAAAAATATTGTATATATGTTTGTGTATATAGATAGATGAGATAGATAGTAAATAGATGGATACATAGATTTGCATAAAAAATTGATCTATGTTAGAGGTAAATAATTGTCTCTTATGTTTGCAGTGTTTATAATTTTTGTATTGGGGAACTAAATGTATTTTGGCTTTCTTTATAAAACTTTACATTTTTCCTAATTTGTGCCAAGATCAGTTTATGATTCGTTAAAAAAGAAAAAGACACCTTTAAGTCCACAATTTTGTGAAAATAGATATTGTGTGAGGAAAGTTTGAGGTTATGTGAATTTCTGAAGCTCCAGTTAAATCCAATTATAGACACTGTCTTAAGAAATAATGTGACTCTATTGCTTTGTAGCTTTCTGTGAATTGTGCTTCTTGTATCTTACCAACTCATTTCAAGTAGCATGCCCCCATAACTCAGAGGAGGCTGATGCAAAGGTTTCTTGCTCTGTGATGAAGCTTTGGGTATGGGGTGCTGAGTGCATTCATTTTCAAAGAACTTAGCATCCTCTCTTAACTACTTGTATCTGGTTAGCTCAGAATTTACTGTTGCTATTGTAACTGTTCCCAGAAAACCATTAGAGGGTTTTAGCTCGAGTGTGTCTATGAATATTCATAGACAGTCAGCTTCTGTGTTAGAAACCACACCCACATCTCTGCAGTATCTGCAGCATAATTAAGGGCGTCCTCTGGGACTCTTAGGGCAACATGAAACCTTGACAGCAGCTGCCTGAAGAATGCACATGAGGTCTGTTTTGCTGCATAGATTTGTAGAGGAAAGTCTTTCTAATTTACTTTTTTGCATGATGGAAAGATTTTAAAGCTTTTTTTTTTTTTTTTTTTTTTACCTGCTTTGCATGATTAGCCTATCACAAAACCCTCATAAAATAAAATACCATTTTCTAAAATTAGGATTGATATGTATCTTTAAAAATAGCACATATACTGTTTCTATATTACTTTTGGATGTACAGTGAAGCAGCATTCTGCATATACACATGGCAATGAATGTAAAATGGCAGTTAAATATATAGACAGATATAATGCTTCATGCTAAGTATCTCAATGAGGTTATCATTTCAAATTTGAATTTGATGCATAAATATAGAGACATATGGAATTGGATCAATAAATGGACAAATACTGGCAAATTGCTGAACATCACATAGCTAGCTAGCTAGCTAAATTCATTATATATGTTTTACTCACATACATCATTTATGGATGTCTATTCTGTGTAACACACAGGTCAACTGGGACCTTCCTGCCCATGGGGGAAGTTGGAAGCCTTGCACACAATTTTTTTGTCAGTTCTTGCAGCCTGGTCTGTCATGGCCTCCTCTGTCTTATCTTATAAACATTGTCTTTTAATTGCACTCAGCAGCCCAAAGTGTAAATCTTTAAGAACTGACCACTACCCCCCAACATCCACCCTAGGCCAGTGAATCCACAGGCATAAAGACAGCAATGAACTGTGGACCTCCTGAAGTTTGTATTTGGGAAGAATAACTTTATCACAACATAGAAAGTCAAATCTCTTTTTGACTAGTTTCTTTTCTGAAGTCCCTGCCAGGGTCTATCTCTCTGATCTCCCTAAGTATCTAGCCTTGCTTTTTTGTTTTCTGTCCCCCTATTTTTCCCTACAAAACTTCAATTTTTCTCCCTCTAATTTGCAGAGTAACTCAGAAAATTTGCATACATATCCCAAATTTGCTTATTGAAACTTATCAATGTGCTCTTAAAGAAGGCTTTTCTATTAACATAATATACCCTTCTAAAGAAGAATTGGGATTATATAACAAAACATTTTAAAAAAAAATTAGACACAAAATGCTTTTTCTTAAGCATGAGTGCACCCAGGGCTCTATTTTTTAATGTCTTCTCAAATGGTGTTCTTCCTATGTACCTTTCTTTTTCCAGTGGTTCTAACAGCTATTTTTATTACAGTGATTTGTAAATTCCCGTTTCAAGTTCTACCTCCTTCTGTGCCACAAACCTGCACACAGATCTGCATACTGGACATCTAGACTTGGAAGTTCCTCAAGCACCTTAAATTCAACATATTCAAAGCAAATCTCTGTATATCCCACAGGCAACCCACTTTTAGTCTATTTTATGTTTTCTGTACTCCTCATATTTGTTAATACTACCACTGTTGTCACAAACACCCAGAAATCTGGGAGCCATTATTAAGTTCTACTGCTTACTTATAATTAACATTAAATTGCTAATGGGAATCTGTCCTCTCTGAATTGGTAGTTTCCTTTCCAATCCAATTAGTCTTCCTTGAAACTGTCATTATTTTTTCTCCTAGATTCTAGAAATTTCCAAATTAGTCTTTGTGCCTTCGGTCTATTCCTACTCCAATCCATCCTCCTCCACTTGTGCCAGAGAAATCTTTCTAAACTGTA
>NW_007730322.1:49172-179316 GCF_000696425.1 Galeopterus variegatus | reverse complement strand
GCGCTGCCGCGCTTCCCAAGCGGCGCACTGTAGCAGTGCGCCACCGGGCCGGCCCTGAGTTGACCTTTTATGTGACAAAGATTCTTTCCTTGACCACACTTTATTTGGGCTCCTCTGAGAGTTCTTTTACACTAGAACTCATTCTTGGGCTAAGGCCTTCCCCAATCTTATTTTCTAACTGGTAAACCCCTACCCTTCCATCAAGACCCAAACTAAAAGAACGCCTTTCTGTGAAGGCTTGCTTGACCCCTGTGTTCCTCTCCTCTGCTTCACATCAATTCCTTCTCTAACTTGTGTTCCACAGCACACCTCCACCCCTCTCTTAAAGCATGTGCTGCATTATATTGTAATGATTAACTTACGCTTTGTCTCCCCACTCGAGTGGGAGTTCCCAAGACAGTGGATGCATATTGTTGAATTAAATAATGGCTGGTTCTTATTTAATTATTGATATTTGGAGACAAATGGACTTCAGATGAGCCTTTGAGTTGACCTTTTATGTGACAAAGATTCTTTCCTTGACCACGCTTTATTTGGGCTCTTCTGAGACTTCTTTTACACTAGACCTCATTCTTGGGCCTGTCTTAGGCTCGCCCAGTTCAGCATTAGCAAGAATCCTTCTAAGGCAGTTTAGCAAGAATCCCCCACTCTTGATATCTGATCGCCTTCACTATCTGATCAAATTCCTCATCCTCCACCTTTGAGGCATATGATTTTGGCCTGCGTTCAGCAAGAATCCTATTAAGTCAGGTTAGCAAGAATCCCCCTACCCTGGGTGTCTCCTTTTAGTAATTTTCTATCCACTGACTCCTGCACTCTGCTCAATGGCTGTGGATACTCGGCTGTCTTTTTTGTATTTGGAGGTCATTTCTCCCCTATTGCAAGACTTATTGCAATGGTCCTAAATAAAATCTTCCTTATCATTTAACAAGTATCAGAATAATTTTTCTTTAACATATGCCATGTTGTTCTTTATGGGGATGCTCCTCTCTGTACATAAATGAGGATCTCTGAGAGGTATGTTGGTTCTTCCAGACCAGTTTTTGAATCCTACATATCTGGGATTAATTAAATATGTTTTTAACAACCTACATGAGTAACTGATTAACTTGTGCTTAGAGAATAATTTACTCATATGTCAGTATTTGACTGTCTATAGTCAGAAGAATCAATGACATTTTCAATATTTCATTAGTCCATATGTTTTTATGCATAAACCTATGAGGCACTGGTTTTATAGTGAATGCATAAGAATATGTACATCTAATTGATTACTAACCACTAAGAATTCTCTAAGTGAAATAAAAATGCTAAAGAAAGAAAATCTCCCAGTGTCCAAGTAATTCTAAGCATTCATTATAGGCTACTTTTCCCTATTTTCTTAATCAATATAATGTCCTTTAGCATATATACACTTATTCCAGTGATACTGAAACTAACCAAATACTCCCTCTGAGAATATATAAATTATAATGTTTTTAGGATCAGTCTTAAGACTTCATAATTAGTTTAGTTTAACTTAAGTTTCAAATCCTTCATGGCTACCTCATGTTAATATAGTAACTTTCATGGGCAGTAAACATTTTTCAGCACCTACTGCTAGGTGCTATGAATACAGAAGAAAAATTCAGATCAAGTACTTGTCCTCATGGAGCTTGCATTGTAGTACAGAAGAATGACAATAAATAAGACAGTGTAAAATCTGCCAGACAGTGATAAGAACTGTGGAAAAATATATAGCAATGTAAGAGAGAAAGGGTTTGTATAACAATGTAAGAGAGAAAGGGTTTGCTATTTTATATGGGTGTACTAGTCAGGGGTCTCCAGAGAAACATAACTAATAAGATATATATAGATATATAGTAGAGGAGATTTATTATGGAAATTGGCTCATATGATTATGGAAAGGAAGTCCCATGATATGTCATCTGTGAACTGGAGATCAGGAAAGCTGGTGGAGTAATTCAGTCTAAGCCTGAAGACCCGAGAACCAGCCAGTCATGAAACTCCTAGCCTCAGAATGCATTGGGGGTGTGTGGGGTACTGGTGTAAGTACTGGAGTCTGAAGGTCCAAAAACCAGGAGCTCAAATATCTGAGGGCAAAAGAAAATGGAAGCCCCTCAGCTCAAGGAGAGGAAGAGATAGAGATAATTAATTTTCCCTTCCTCCACTTTTTGGGTCTATCTGGGCCCTTAATGGATTGGATGATGTCTGCCCACAATGGTGAGGGAGATCTTCTTTACTTAGTGTCAAATTCACATGTTAATCTCTTCTGGAAACAGACACAACCAGAAATAATGTTTTACCAGCTATCTGGGAATTTCTTCACCCAGTCAAGTTGACACATGAAATTGGCCATTACCCTGGGATAGTCAGAGAAGGCCTCTAAAAAGGTGAGAATTTAGGATAAATCTGGAGAAGAAAGTTAGTTGAAGAAAATCATCCCAGGGAGGGAACACGCCTACAAAGGTGAGGTGGGAGGATGCTTGACGTATTCAAGGAGCAGAGTAGGGCAGTAATAGGAGAGAAGATAGAGAGAGGGTGGTGGGGCCAAGCCACTGTAAGGCGTTTGGCTTTTACTTCGAGAGAGATGGTGTCACTGGAGGGTTTGGAGCAGAGGAGTGACGTAGCTCGTTCGCTTTTTTAGAAGAATAACTCAGATTGTTGTGTGAACACTAGACTTTATGGGATCAAAGGCATAGTCAACGAGAGTAGTTAGGAGGTTATTGCAACAATCCAGGGGAAAAAATGACCATAGTTTTGACCCCAGTGGTACAGAAGAAGTGGTGAGAAGGGTCTGGATTGTGCATGCATTTTGAAGGCAGGGCTGCAGGATTTGCTGATGGATTCAAGAGAAAGAGAGGAAACAAGGATGAGGTATTTTGTCTGAACAACATGAAGAATGGGACTGTCATTTACTAGGACAAGAGGGGTGGTGATTTTGGAAGGTGAGAGTTGGGTAATGAGGATATCAAGTGTTTTGCTTTTAAATATCTTATGATGCAGCTTGCACTGTTGTCTCCTAGGAAAGAAATATGTTACTTTTTTTCTTGTTGCCATCTTAAGGTAGCAACAGACTTAAAGCTACAGATGTGCCTATGCAGTGGGTTATACACCTACATAGTTACACACTGCAGTGTGAATTAGGATACTTGCTTGAAAACCTGGTGGGTTAGAAGATAGGAGTTAAATCTCCCAATGCAACGGGCAGCCTGTCTATATTTCACAAAGACAAGAGCGATATTCTAATTAGATAATTAAGACTCGAGGCAGTTTGGCTTGAATAGAATTCTACCTAAAGGAAGCCTGCATTTTTCTCCTAGCATTAAAGCGCAGACTGCCTTCTCAGCTCCTGGGATTTTTTTTAACATATGGAAGTATCACTTCTAGCCAAGAGGCTTTCCTGCCTGCTTATAGAGGGTGCTAATGTTGCCTCAAAAATAAAAAGTCATCAGTGTTGTCTTTCCTATAGGCATTCTTGGAAGTTGATGTGGACATTTATATCTGTCAAAATTCTTGCACATTCTGTATTTAATTAAATGCCCTTGCATGCAAGTCTTTGAAGTAGGAAGCACTGACACAATTACCGTTGTCAGCTAAGAAATCAAAAGTCTAAAAAAATGAATAAATAAAAATAAAAAAAGAAAAAGAACCTAAATTCTAGAAGCGGTAAGAAGCATCAGAAGGTTGCAAAGGTGATTGTATCAGAGCTGGGATCAGTAACAAGGTGTGTTAATTTCTAGTTTAATATTCTTCCCACCATAGTACACAAGTGCAATTACTGAGGATTTATCTCTGCATTTCTTAATCTCTTACATAAGTTTTCTTTTGAAACAAGCAGAAACTCCTGCAGTCTAGTTTATGTATGAGCTTTGTTGGGAAATAATTCAAGGAGGCTATTGGCAAGTTGAGGAGGGACTTGTTTTTATTGAATGATCATAAAATATCTTATATAAGCAATTGGAGACTATCCAGTTCTTTCTGGTTGCAGAGACATTTGTCCTCCAACTCCTGGAAACAGGAATTTTAGTCTCAACCAATGAAGCTCAAGCACATAGCATTACCTCACCAAAAAAGTCTTTCATTGGCTGTTCACTTTCCAAGTAGTTTTAAGATAGTTTCTAATACTTTAACCCTTGTGTGTATAAATCTATGTAGTGTAGTGTTAGAGCTAACTCTTGGTACTAAAGACATTTTCTAGCATGTGCTTAAATTAAAAGCAAATGCCATTTATTTCCATTCAAAACATATAACAATATCAATGGTCAACTTGACTTTAAAAAAAGCAACATAATTTTCTTTTTGCTGATTCATAACACTTCAGTTTGCATGCTGGAATGCTGGAAAAATATTGGTTCTTGAAAAAAAAAAAAAAGGGAGCAAAAAAATCCATAGACTGATGATCTGCTGTGAGTACCAAGCCCTGCAGCTTCTGAAATTGACAATATTTTCCATGGATTATATTCCTTACCCATTTTTCTTTAGCAATTTAGGGGTTAGTGTTGGGTTTAGAAGCTAAAGAGCAGAGTAGAAATCTATGCATGTAGAAACACATGATCAATATAGCTAAAGGATTAGAGAAGCATTATAGGGATCCAGGTTTAGAAGACTCCTGTAGTTTATCATGAAGAGATACCTGTTCTTCTCTGGGTTAAGGACACCTTCCCCATTACCTCTCTTCCTAATCCCACTAATAATTTAAGCAAAAGTGAACCCTATCACTTCTATTTAAAGCTGTTCTTGCTATTCTGATCTCACATTTTGACCCCTCATATTTTTCTCTTTGTCCTGTTTCATGTCCTGTTTCTGTACTAATATTGTGACCCAGTTAGACTGTTATCTAACAATCTTTATCCTATGTTGCCAGTTAGATGGCAAACCCTGTGAGACGAATATTTACGAGTTACAATTTTTTGCTTCTCTCTCAGAACCTAGCACTATAAACATCTGAAGATCAGTTAATACTTAGGATTATTTGAGTCAATATTGGAAATGAGGGCCTCAAAATGACCATACTTCTTAATAGCTAGCAGGACAAGGACAGCCCAATCCAGAAAAGAGCTGGATTTTTCATCTCTTTCACAGTTCACGGACTTAGTTTCTCAAAGTCTTAAGGTAGCTGAAGGTACAGTGAGCTTGGAAAATATCTAGATTTGACACCTATCTCTGTCACTTTCTGTATCATAATTTTTGATAAATTATGTAACTTCTATGGGCTTTAGCTTAGTTTAGTTTCATTAAATTTTTTAGTTCAGTTTACCTTGTCTGCAAAACTGGGAGAAATTGAACCCAGTTCACAATATCGTTGTAGGGTAACCAGCATTGCACAGATCTGCTCTCCTTGCTGCCTTCCTCACCATCTCTCCTCTACCTTGGGTAAGATTTTTTTCAGCCTGGATGGTAAGAAAGAAAATGTTGTATTTAGCAGGAATTTTCTAGTACCACCCTCTGCTTTACTCATTCCCACTATGGGTTACTAGAACCCTTCACTTGTTGCTTAACTTCCTTCCCAGTTTCTAACCAATCCCCATCAAGACAGAAAGAAGAACACTGACAACATCCAATTTATGATTTAAGGGATCTTGAATTAAATTTGTGTCATTAATCTGCTTCACCTTTGACGAACCTTGAGCATTGGAATGCCTCTTTGTTCCAAATGGCTGTGTCTTATCTTCCTGCTCAACTTTTTATCTCCATGATGAGATAAGAATCTTAACTTCAACTGTAGTTCACGTTATTGCAATCTAAACATTGTTCCTGCCTCCTACCTTTCCTCAAGATGGAACTAGCCATCCTTTCAAACTATGGGAACCCGCATCATGGACCTCAGGTTTGACTTGATTCTATGGTATCAGTGCCAATAGTAAGCCATTCACCCTGACCTCCTTGGGCCTTACTTTGCATTACTGAGCAGCCAACTAACACACGCATCCTTCAAAATTAGTTTAATGTATTCACTCTCTCACATTTTCATCTGTTCTTTCATTCACTTTCTGAGCACACACTCTGCTTTGGACCCTTGCCTAAGCCCTAAGATGCAGAGTTAAATATGCTAGAGATAGTTCTATTGGTTTCTATCTGATCATATCTCAGCTTCACCTCAGACTGCCTTTATCTCAGCATGAGTCATAGCTGAGACTGAATTGTCCTTAAATGCTACTTTATATTGTTTATAGGGAAAAAAAAATATTCAAATGAAAAATGAAGAAAATGTTGTTAACAGATCCAAGTACATATTAGATAATTTGGATATTTTCTGAAGGCTTTAATTCAACTCTAAGCAAATAAGCAAAAGATATTTTCTAAGTGGAATTATTTACACTAAAAATAAAGAGATTAACAAAATAATAGATTAAAAAGAGAAAAATTTCTAAAAGTATAGTCGGGTAACATACTGTGCTTTCCTAGTGAGAGGCAGTGAAGAAGACAAAACAGACTTAATGCAGGACTCTGTCTTCTATACACAAATGCTCGAGTCTTAATAGATGGCTGATTTGTTATAGTCATAATAAAGTTAATGGAAATGACCAAAACCTTTCCAAGTTTTTCTTGCTTTTACTTTAAAAAAATCAATACCCTACTTTCAATCAAATTACAATAAAAAATGAAAGCAATATGTAGACTTTACAGAATCTGCCAGAAGTATCTATTTAAAATGACCTAATGCAAAGAGAAATGCCCTAATGCCTTCGTGACTCCCCAGTGCCTGACACACTGGCAGTCACACCATGTTCTCTGAGATAACCCTAACAAAACAGGGGATACCAATGGTAGTTGCTCCTCCTTGGTTAGACTTGAAATTAAGTCATATGCTCCAGCCTAAGTTTCAAATGTCCTGTGAAGTCTATTTCTCTGCTTGGTTGACCTTAGATCTTGTCTCTGGAGGTGAGTCCATGTTACAGCCAGAATTTCAGCCTGGTGCATAGGATCCCAAGTTGACTTCTGTGTTAGAGCCTTCTCTACCTGATTCGTTAGCTCCCTTATGAAGCTTTTTTTTTTTTTTTAATGTCTTATCTAGACTCATGATTAAGATACTATTGTTTTATGTAGCTTGTTAATTCATTTATTTGGGTAATAAGTATTTATTGAACAATTACAATGTGCCTGCTAGGTACTGGATTTGAGCAGGTACAAGGCTGAGATTCCCCTACCTTCACATAGTTTAAAGTCTAGTAAGGTGATAAATATTTAACAAGAAATTACTATAAAACATGATAGGTGTTAAATTGGAAAGGTAAATTCCTATCTTCTCAACAGGCTGGACCTTGACTTCTTGAGCCCAGTAAGGAAATTTCCTAGAATCATAACAACAGTTTATCTGATTGCTAAGAATCCTGCCCCTCCCCCTGGAATTTCCCCACATTATTCTCTCCCTACCTGATTTATTCCTTCACACTGACCACCTCGAAAGTCTTAATTGAGGCCTGTTTCATTATCCTGGGAGCTGCCTGTCTCTGCAGCTGGCCTCTCTAGCAAGGTAGCAGCTTCCAGCAGAGCTCTGGTGTGCGTGCCTCCGACTAGCCAGTGTGTCTTACTCTCCCTCTCAACTTCACATTAGGATGGTCCTGGGGCCCTATGCAGATCAGTCTATAAGGCTGCAAAGACCCCTGCAAATACATGGTAGCAGAAGAGAAGAATGGTAAGAAACTCTTGCTGAGAGCCAATGCTTGCACATCATTTAATCCTCATAATAAATGCACAAGATTTATATTGGCATCTCTATTTTGCCAATGGAAGACATGAGACTGAGATAACTTTAATAATTTAATCAAGGTAAAATGCTATTAATAGAATGTACAGTCAAGACAGTTACACAACAAAATGTATGTTTTTCCTCTCAATCAAAGACTTTAATGGCTCAGAAACTATAAATAATATAGTTTACCTGCTACATAATCTATTACCCAAACTGGGAAGCTTTTGAGAGTGAAAAGGGAGTGCTACTGATAATTACTCTGGAACAACAGACATAAACTGGAAGCCACCTGCACACACAGGGACATACGATCATCCTACCAATCATATTTTACTTAAACTATGTCACTGGTGGGAAAATGAAAGCTGTAGGAATGATCTACAGGCAAGGGTTCCAATTAACAGCTTGGTGGAGGAGCCATCTCTCTTCTCTTTGTCACTCCCCTCCGCCACACCCCAGGCTTCAGCTGTGTTCTCAGAACCCCAATGCTTAAGTCTAATATTTTTTAGCTGCATTGTGCTGACCGCTTACGATACTTCTTTTGTAAACCAAGCTGTTATTGTTTGAAGCTTATAGGAAGTTAGGACTGTGTTAATGAAATTGGAGTTGCAGGATGTGTCCCCAGATAACCTGCAAGCTTGCCTGGTCACCACTATTGCTTATCTCTCGCTAGCTGTCATATATTTGTTAATCTGGTCACAGAGATGTTCAGGAGTCAACATTGATCTAGGTTTGAATTTTCAGCCCACCTCTTAAGCATATGATACTTGGCTTGTTACATAACTTGTCTTTGCCCGAGTTTCCTCATCAGTAAAAAGGAGTAAATAATAGCACCTACATAATAGAACATGGTTTCCAAATGTATTTACTACTTTTAGTATTAATGTTAGATAATTAGAATTATCAATTCTTTCTACCACGCAGGGGAAGGGATAAGTAGTTCAGTAAGAATGATTTTCTGACACTTGCAAACGGTATCATAATACAGTAGCTGGTCCCGTGTTAAAGTCCTCGGTTAAAGTCCCAGCTCCTCCACAGAATGCTTTTGGGCAAGTCACATTACCCCTTTGAATCTCCGTTCCTCATCTACATACACTGGAGCTAATGCACATTAAAATAAAATATTTTCTATTCTGAAAAATTCTATATGAAAGCAAGTCATTGTAAGTTGTAATTTTAAAATGTTTTATTACAAATGATTTAACCAAATTTGTATGGCCTTTGACAGCTTACAAATATTTTTGAGTAGTAACTCATAGCTTTTGTATAACTTGTAATATAACTGGTTAATTATCATTGCAAGGTTGGACCAAGAGCTAAAAAGAAAACCCTAATTGTCAGTTTCTGGTGAAGTAAACTGTGTTCAGAATTTTGTTACAGGACAGAAGAGTGGTGAGCAGGACAATTGATTACAAAATGCTCATCATATGCAAGCCTTGGAGAAACAACAGACTGAACTCTCCTAAGTATGGGATCCAAGTCCCAGTATTGAAATATACATTAAGAAAACACTGCCAGGGTTAGGAGAGCTCTGCTTGGAAGATACTTCCATGGTGCATTGCAGAGAAATATGAACAGCAATGCGGAATCCAGTTGTAGAAATCAGTTTCAATTCCCTCTTGCTCCCTCAGTGAAGAAGCCAAAGAAACCAAGAGTACCAGAGTTCAACAGTGGGCCAGCGGCTTCCCCAGGGCAATTTTCAAGGAAAGGTGATAAATCAGGTGAGAGAAAAAGGCCTCTGTACTGCTTTAAGTTGCTATAAAAATCAGACTAAATTCAGAAGTTTTCAAGTGAAAATCCTGTTAAAGCAAATCCTTGAAAAATGTAATTTTGGTTGAAAATCTGCATTTTAAAAGGGCATAGTGAGATGAATATTCACCGCCCTTGAAAGAGATGCAAGCACTTCAGTCAGCATCCCCATTTTTTCATGTATCTGTTGGCCATTTGTATGTCTTCCTTTGAAAAATGTCTATTCAGCTCCTTTGCCCATTTTTTAATTGGGTCATTAATTTTTTTACTGTATAATTGCTTGAGTTCTATGTATATTCTGGATATTAGTCCCTTGTCGGATGCATAGTTGGCAAAAATCCTCTCCCATTCTGTAGGTTGTCTTTTCACTCTGTTGATTGTTTCTTTTGCTGTGCAGAAACTTTTTAGTTTGATGTAGTTCCATTTGTTTATTTTTTCTTTTGCTGCTTGTGCTTTTGGGCTCACGTTCATAAAGCCTGTGCCCAGACCTAACTGCTGAAGTGTTTCACCTATATTTTCCCTCAGTAATCTTACAGTTTCAGGTCTTATACCTAGGTCTTCAATCCATTTTCAGTTGACTTTAGTGAATGGTGAGAGATGCATATCTAGTTTCATTCTTCTGCATATGGATATCCAGTTTTCCCTGCGCCACTTGTTGAAGAGGCAATCTTTTCCCCAATGTAGATTTTTGTTGCCTTTGTCTAACATCAGATGGTTATAAGCCTGCTCAACATCACTAGTCATCAGGGAAATGCAAATTAAAACCACATCGAGATACCACCTCACTCCAGTTAGAATGACTATGATCAAAAAGACAGTGAATAACAGATGCTGGTGAGGGTGTGGAGAGAAGGGAAAACTACTGCACTGTTGTTGGGAATGTAAATTAGTAAAACCACTTTGGAAAACAATTTGGAGGTTTCTCAAACAACTACAAATAGATCTTCCATATGATCCAGCAATCCCTCTTCTGGGTATATATCCAGAGGAATGGAAATCATTATGTCGAAGAGATACCTGCACTCCCATGTTTATTGAAGCTCTGTTTACAAGGGCCAAGATATGGAACCAGCCTAAATGTCCATTAACAGATGATTGGATAAGGAAACTGTGGTATATATACACTACGGAATAATACTCTGCCATAAGAAAGAATGAAATACTCCCATTTGCAACAACATGGATGAACCTGGAGAAACATATGTTGAGTGAAACAAGCAAAGCACAGAGGGATAAATACCTCATGTGCTCACTGATATGTGGGAGCTAAGAGAGAAAGGAAGGCAGGAAAGAAAGACCACATAGGCCCGTGATCCAACAGAGGGAAGGAACATTCCTAGGGCTACAAATTGAAATTGAGGGGAGAGGGGGAGGAGGAGGGAGGTTGGGGGATAATTGGAAGGGGACAAAGGGTACAAAAGCAATTTCTGGTAATGGGTATGTCCCCAATATGAATCTGGCCCCCACATCATGGGCAGGAGGGGGGACAATCAGCTTTGTATCTCATGAATATTCAAAGTAAAAAAAAATCAGCAAAAAAAAGAACAGAAATGGTCACTAATGGCATAAGAGGGTTGAGACTTTAAAGTCTGAGCTGGCCAAAGCAGAGGATATTGTCTGGTGTAGAGGATAAAACCAGAGTCCACAGTTACGAATTCAACCCAGGCTTCACCACTTAAGACTTCAGTGACCTTGGGGCAAGTCTCTTCCTCTCTCTGAGCTTCCCCAGTTAAAAGGAACGGTTCATTCATTCATTCAACAAATATTTATCAGGCTCGTATTATGCTCAAGGCACAGCTGGACAGATGAACAGTGGAACCATTCTGTAAAGTGCATCTCTGAAGCCTCAAATATGGTGGACTTGGGGGCAGGAGCAAATTAACTGCATTATTTTTATCTATGTAATTAATATATAGCATAAAGTGTGGAATAAAATATGCAGTCTGGGAAAAAAAAAAAAATTAGCATCCCCAGGGCTTGTATGAATGCTGGGCCTTGCTGCCGTGGTGCCGTTACCCTGCTCATTATTTTGAGCAGTCAGGACAGCCCCATTTTCCAGTTGGGGAGACTGATCGAGTTAACCGCCCTAAGCTCATAAACTGGCCATTTCCGGGCTTGTTCTTTCTTGCTAGTAAACCTCACCATCATTCCAGTATGTCAAGCACAGAAATTTCATAAAATGCACTTAAACTTGAATGGTTGGAGGAGCTCACGGTTGCCTAGCAACAGAGCTTGCAGAGGTGAGCATGTGACAAGCTAAAGGGAAGAGAGGAAACTTGGCTTCCTGCTGCAGTTTTTCCTTGCTGTAGTAAGTGGGAAAAGCATTTCAGCACATGGGGAAACTCACCTCTAAATGACATGCCTGAATGAGATGATGACTAGAGTTCCTTTCACTATTTTATTTATG
The DNA here is from genome assembly GCF_000696425.1 of Galeopterus variegatus. Classification (NCBI taxonomy): domain Eukaryota; kingdom Metazoa; phylum Chordata; class Mammalia; order Dermoptera; family Cynocephalidae; genus Galeopterus; species Galeopterus variegatus. Next base: position 167,464 of record NW_007730322.1, on the reverse strand, counting down.
ATTGGATGAACCATCAAGGTATTAGAGTCTTAGCCTCTGAGACATGGCACCTGGATTTAGATCCCACAGTTATCATGGAATACAGCATCTTTGATGATTCCCAATCCAATTTCTTACTTACCTTATTCTCTATGTAAGATAGCACCTTGCCAATATATGGCTCGTTTGCATGATTTACTTAAAGAACAATTAATTCTAGAGCGAGCATAATGTATAAGGCACAGAGCTCATGCTAAGGGAGTATACAAGATTACAACACAAACTCCATCTTCTAGAAGCTTGTAGCCCTGCAGAGGATTAGAGAATGTTCACAAGTATCCTGAAAACATGGAGAGGTTGATGAAACTGGGAGCAGCCTTAGAGGTCACCCAGCAAAGTATCTTATTTGGCTCTCATGACTACCTAGAGATCTGGAAACCTTTTATTTTATGACAGGATTTATATGGTAGTGATTCCTGGAAATTTTCACTCTTCTCCCACATCTTGACAAAAGAGGAAATTGAAGCTCAAGTTAAATGACTTGCCCCAAGTCACATGGTAAATGGCAAAAGGATAAAGAAATTGCATTTAGAAAAAATGAGGAAAAAAAGAATTCACCCAAGAGGTAGACTTTGAATTGGATATTGTGGGATAGACACAGTTAAGTCTGTGAAGATGGTGGGTAAAAATCCTTGGCAGGGGGACTGATATGAATAACGGAAACAAGAGGTGAATAGTGTGACTTTACACAGTATATTAGTCAGTTTCTGTTCCTTATAACAAAATACCCAGAACTTAGTGACATATAAAGAAAATGAAACTTACTCCTTACAGTTTTGGAGGCTGGGAAATCCAAAGTCCAGGGAACTCATTTGGTGAAGGCCTTGGTGGTGACGACAAAGACCCAGGGGTCTTACATGGCAGAGCAGCAAGAGACTAACCTCCTCATTCACTCTCCTTTCAAAGCCCTCAAACCACACCCCTAACCACCATTATCAATGCATTCACTATAGGACGGTCCTACAATCTCATCACCTCTTCAAGGCCCCACCTTTCAGTTACCACAATAGCATTTCCCATCCTCAACAGTTGCAGTGGTGTTAAGCTTCTAGTATATGAACTTTGGGGACACAAGTCAATCAACCCACAGCACACAGCAAATGTTGGAAAAAAACGAGTCTAGTCAGAGAACAGGATATGAGAAGCACATCAACAGGACAGAAGTGAGATAGTCTGGAACCAGCTATGAAGCCCAGGTACAGAGGCTTTGATTTCATTCTGAAAGCAGTTGAGAGATATTAGCATTTTTCCAGCGAAAGAATAGCATCGTCATATTCATGGGCTTGGGGGAATTATATCTATGACAGGTGTACATGTAGTTGTGAAGGCTATTTAGGCTACTAAAATTTTCCAGGAAAAGGTATGAGGTGGAAAGCAGAATGAAAATTGTCAGGGAGGGGAGGAGAGAATGGACTCAAGAGATTTGAGAGGCAGAATGGATGGTGTTGTGGATGAGGCTGTCAAAGGTGGGGAAATGCTCATGTGATCACATGAACAAGTCTGGTGGACAGGAGAGCAGCGATGTCAGGGCTGCAGCTACAGGATTTAGTATCATCCATCTACAGGAGACCATTAATAGAATGAAGGTGGACAAATGGCCAAGGAAATGATCATATGTTATTTATATATCTGTAGCACCTAGATGAAATAGCAGGGACCTTAATTGCAGGGACCATGTTTTTATTTGTAATAAAGTTTTAATTAAAATATATATTCTGAAAAGTACACAGATATCAGATGCAAAAATGTCTTTTTATAGAGCAACTGCAATTGAACATTACGTGCATCCCGGAAGACACTCTCAGGTCAAGAGATAACCCTATACCCACTTAGTTCTGCATAATCTTTCCTTTACACAAACACAGTCATCTTGTAAATACTCTTGTGTTTGACTTCTTTTACTCAAAGTTATACCTACAAGATTTATCTACCATATTGTATGTAACAATAAATTATATTTTTTCATTCCTGTATAGTATTCTATTGTATGAATACATCACTGTTGGGCTGGCCCGGTGGCGCACTGGATAGTGCGCCGCTTGGGAGCGTGGCGGCACTCCCGCTGAGGGTTCGGATCCCATGTGGAGACTGGTTCCCACTCACTGGCTGAGCACGGTGCGGGTGCGACACTGAGGGTTGCGATCCTGTTACCGGTCAGTAAAAAAGACAAAAAGAAAAAAAAAATACATCACTGTTTATTTATATGCTCTGCTGTTCAATAATTTAAAATTAAAAATAATACTTCTATGACATTCTTTTACATGACTTTAGGTGCATGTATGCATTTAATTTAGTTGGGAATAACCCTGGGATTGTTATTTCTGTGTATGTGTGTGTGTGTATATCATATACACAACATTCATATGTGTGTATGATCCTAATTTCTAAGGAGGCAGGGTCCCAGTAGGCTCTGCCATAGAGCATGATGAACCAGGATAAACCATCTGCTCATATTGCTGCTCAGTGAGGAGCAGAGTGAATAGACATAGGCTGGACCAGAACTAACAGACCCAAATATAGTGCTCATCTCTGAGAGCATAAACAAATCTGAACGGCGGGGTACTCACAGACCAATTAACTCTTGATCTGGGCTGTCATTTATATACAAGGAAGTCTGATCTGATGGATGGTGCAAAACCAAGAGAGCTTCTAGGGAGTGGAGGTGCATGTAGTTGAGTGAAATCAACATCATGGTTCCAGGTGATCCATTTGATTTAGAACAAAATAGAAACAAATACATGAAGGATAGAAAATACATACAATCCCCAAAGCAAATACCAATGAGGGTTAAGCTGTATGTCAGAGTCTTATCTATTTCAGTTGGGTTTCAACTCCAATTTCCGATGTCACCAGGAAACTGGAGCACAAATCAGGAAACAGAGGCAGAAGCCCAGGCATGTGGTCGGAATTCCACAGTAAAGATATGCAAGATCGTAGCTCAGTTGACAAGCAGACGTCCTTGAGTCACTACAAAAAAAACCCTGGGCTGGTTGAATGAAGCGAGGCCTATTCTTGACCCTATTCAAGGGTGGGAGCCATTTTCCTTACGGTCTTCTCTGGTTAATCTAAATTGACATGACAGCCCTAGAGCTAGAGTCAAGACTGGATGCCCCGGCAGGAATTGTCCCATAACCCCAGTATTGTCACGTTTCAACCCTCTGTATGCAAAGAGGTCTAAATCTAAGTAGAGGAGCTGTGTGTTTTAAAGACAAAATTAGAAATTTTAGTGCCTTATTCCTCCAGAAACAATTTCTTTTTCTCAGTGGAATGTGAAATTACGAGAGGTAAACCTCTAAGTGATGTGTAAGACATAGGATCAGAAAGATTCTTCCCCAGTAGGACTGCAATGGGAACACGTGGTGAGAAGTGTCGGCAAATTAATAGCCTCAAAGAGAAAGCTTATAATAAACTTGTTTTGCCCAGGGTGTTTGAGCCAAAAAGCATGCAAATTGTAATACTGAATTCAAACAAGAGAATTAGAGAGTGACCTGCCCTTTAGTTCCCCTTCACAGTGCTGAGAAAATTTCTTTCATTTTCAAATTCCTAAGTTAATGAATAATAAATTGATTTTTATGAAGGAGCCCCCTTAAAATGCTTTGTTTATACTCTAGAGCATGAGAAACTTGGGGAATCTGGGAATGATTCAATGATTCTTCTTGTGCTTTAGCAATCTTTGCCTTCTCTTTCCCTTTCTCTTCACTGGGTATTTTCAGTATTCATAAATTTTTTAAATAAAATATTGCTAGGAAGAGAATAAAAATAGGGAATCACTGAGTTATTGAAGCTCTTTTTAACACTGTAATATTTGCTGACTTGCACTAATATTTTCTACGTGCCAGGCTCTGTCCTGATTGCTTTACATGTATATTAACTCACTAAATCATTGGGTGGGTACTATTATTATAATTTACCTTTGAGGAAAGTGAGGCACAAAGAAGTTATGTAACTTGATCAGGTTCACATGTGTATGTAGTATGCTTAAGAGTCAGACACAGGCTTTCTGGGCTCAGTCTATACATTTAACCACCATACTATGCCGCCTCTTGATGTGTGAGTGCTGTAGGGAAAAAAGACCATATTCTAACTTATTCAATAAGCCTAACTTTAGTATCTTCTATGGATTAGATACAGTCGTGCTCTAGGTGTGATAAATAGGACTAAGACATGTTGTTAGCAGGATAGATAAATATATGCCTTAAACTACAGAAGTGAAAATAGGTACTCATGTTCAAATTTTGTGTCTAAGATTATTCAAAGAATCAGTGCAGAGGTGGGAACAAGTTTAAGTTCTTCTAACGCCTTAATTAGACTTTGATTGTAACCCTTAGATTTTAGCCACAGTGTTTTATGTGACAATTTGCTCCTGCAACCTTTTCACACCTGCTGATAAAATTCCTTTGTCGTTATTCCATTTCTGGTTTTTATTCTGTTCATGATATAAATAGGTTTCTCCAACCTACCTATTTCTGTTAACTGGAGATAGATGAGCTCCTACATTTAAGTAAACATTGCAGAACCTTGATTTTGCTTAAATATACCATTCTCGAACATTCAGTTCTGGGAGCTATGAGACTGGAGTTGCAGGAAACTGAGTATTGCTAACTAGAGGTCATTGTAGTATAAACCAAACCAACATCGGTGCTGTGTTTATGTAAATTCACGTAGCATAATCAATGAAGCCAAAGGAAATGAATGTGAATGCAGTCACGGTGTTGGCCATGTATAGAAGTGTTGAAACATTGAGACACTATCTCTTGCTCCCCCAACCCCCAGCAGATTTTTTTTTTTTTTACATTTCATAATAGTAGGTGGCTTAAGGCTGTGGTTCACTAGTTTACATAGAGGCATTGACATTTCAGTGGTGATAACAAGACTTTCACAAATCACAAACATTAGTTTCTGTGACTCCCAGATCTTTGTCATGTTTTTCATCTTTCTCTTTAATGAAGGGTTGTGGTATTTAAGAGAATAGTTTTCAATGGCCCTGGCAATTCTATGCTAATTATGGAGTTGAAACAAATGGGTTTATCAATCTAGGACATTGACAAAACCCAGAAAACCTTAAAGGTCATAATCTGTCCCTGCCTCTGAGGTCATAGAATGTCAGAGCCTTTTGCTGCTGAGGTCCCTACCCCTTGCTTTGTTTTTTTCTTTTTAAACTACTAGAACTTGCAAAAAGCACTTATAATGATCTTCCTCATTGAGCAAACAATAAAAAAGAGTGCAAAGCATCTGGCAAATACAAAAATGCCATATTAATTTAAACACAGTTCTGTTAATTATAAACCCAGAACTATATACATACAATTACCCTCCATGAAAAAAAATATTGCCTTTGATTAATTTAAAGGCAGGGTTGATGCTTTTGATGACTAATCTGGTGCAGTGTAAAGAGCATGGATTTGAGTAAAGAGAGATTTGTGAGGGCTGAATGAAATAACCTAGGCAAAGTACCCAGCAGAAGGTCTATCTTATAGTTTTCCTAGGGTTTTATGTGCAACCACTACAGGGACAGCCTTGAATATAAGAAACAGACTAACAAATAGTCCATTCCAATAGAGGTGCCACAAAGAGAAAACTCTGTAGGTTTCAATCTTTCTCATCCTAACTCCTCTACTTGGAATATATATCTGTGTGGACTTGAAATAGTGTTAAATGAACAGATGGAACTCTTCTTGAAACTTGCTCCTTAATTGGTCATTGTGAGTTCATTGATAATGGGTGAATCAAATTGCAGAAAGAATCAAAGAAGCATGTTGTAGTGGAAGCAATACCCAGCAAGTGCCAGATGTTTAGCAATCTAGTTATTTCTATCCAGCTGCTAGCAAGCAAGCCATGGAGCCTGTCTGGGTGTCAATTTCTTCACCTGAAAAAAGGAGGTAAGTGGCCCAATGACCTTTACAGCATTGAGCCCCTCTTTGAATCTATTAAGGAAAATTCCTTCATGAAAGAGAGATTTCTGCAGCTCAGCAAATGAGCCAGCTGCTACTGAAGAGTTAAGGAGGAGGCTAGAAAGCTTTCCCTACAAATTCCTGAATGGGAATTTAGCTTAAGCAATTTCTGGAGCACTGGCTGATGACAGGGCACTGTGATCCATCACTGAGGAGGAAAACACAGTCGAGCTTATTCTAAATGGGAATGTGGCCTGCAGAGGTAGCAGCATTTTTGTAACAGTATCATTAATAGATCTGTTCAAGATCTTGAGGGTTTTAGAACAAAGTCATATGGATTCAATAGGCAAATCATTTGGAATGTTTTATGTAATATTCATACACTTTGTTAAGGTTATTGTGCTTTAAGATGCCACAATACACTTTTTCTCCTCCCCTAACACCCTGTGAAACCTAATGCATTAACAAGTGTATTGCAGCCCTTCCCACATTCATAAAGTTCTTCCAGGGCAGGACTGTGTGTTGCTTTTCTCATAATACTAAGCACACAGCATGAGTACTGAAGTGATTTATTTACCCAGTCATTATAATAATGAATCACTAGCCAGAAAGACCCTGTGAAGTACTGATTTTCAGTTAACAGACATTTAGTTCAATGACAATCTACAAGGAAATTAAAATTTAGGAAGCAGCTCTATTTGGTTCCTATCAGATTCAAGCAAGTAATTTTCACCTTTCTGGGCTTGAACATTTCTCTTGTCAACTGAGAGGACAGAACAAGATAATTTTAAAGATATCTTCTAGTTCTTTTTTTTTTTTTTTGTCTTTTTCCATGTCCGGCAACAGATCGCAACCCTCAGTGTTGCCCCCGTACCGGACCGGGGACCGGCAACGGGATCGCAACCCTCGGTGTTGCTCCCGCGCCTCGCTCAGCCAGTGAGCGGGAACTGGTCCGCATGTGGGATCCGAACCCTCGGGCGGGAGCGCCGCCGTGCTTCCCAAGCGGCGCACTATCCAGTGCGCCACCGGGCCGGCCCTAGTTCTAAATTCTATGTTTTGGATATTTATTCCAAGCAGAGGAGATAGGATAAGAAAGAATGACACCAACAGAGTTTTCTCTTTGTGGCACTTTTACTGCGATGGGCCATTTGTTTTTTATATTAGACACTGTCCCCTATAGTGGTTTAGGTAGAATTTAGATCATCTCACATTTGTGTTTGGTATCTACACAAAATTAAGGGATACCAAAATGACTCCTCTGCTCAAAACTATAAAATGACTCTTCAGTGCCTACATAAATTTCAAGTTCCTTAAACCTGGCATTCAAATCCTTTACAACGTGCAACTTATCACAAGCCACATGACACTTTTTGCAGGGTTACTTTCAACATACAATATTTACTATACAACTTCAGAGGAGCAATAGAATTTCTTGTCACAGTTATCCATTCACTTATTTTATTTTAAACTCCTTAAGTAAGAGATTGTAGTTTTATTTTTCTTTCAGTTCTTATTAATGCTGTGCACGTAAGAAGTGCTAAAATACACATAACTATATATAAATAAATGATATCAAATATTTTCTTTCAAATACACATGATGAAAGAATAAAAAAATAAGGAAACCCAATGAAAGAGACAGGGAAGGAATATAGAGTGAATACCCTCTTGCTAGAGGCTTGATTTTGATCAGAAAGATACAGGATTGATTGCAAGCAGGTAGGAGCTGAGCTTTGCAGGACACCTGTTGAAAATTCTTAGAGGAAAACTTAGATTTATTGTTTTGAGCACATTCAAAAAAACTATTTCTGCTCAGTTGTATTGGATGAATAGCATGTGAAAGGCACTGATTGTTGAAGGTTGAGTGTCTTAATTTAAAACCCGTTTTTCTGTGTGATCCTGAGCAAACTACTTAACACCCAGGGACTTGGTCAAGTTGTTATTAAATGAGGAAATGCAAAGATCGTAGCACAGAACTTGGCCCTTTTTAAGTATTCAAACCATGCTAATTTTTTTCCTTCAAAGACTTTGTATTTCTTACCCTTCTATATGAGATAAAAAGAAAAGGCCATATCAGACGATTTAGATGGTCAGAAAGCACTACCACTTTATGATGTGTAATCTCATTGGAGTCCATGTCAGATGGACTTTGCAGCTGTGTCTGATCATATTCATATCTTTGCCCTTTTTCTATTTTATTCCTTTTCTTTTTTCTTTCAGACTGCAAATCAAACAATGTGCCATTACAGATGTAGCGTGGGCCTGAAGAATTATTTTCTACTCATTTTTCAAGAAATGGAAATTAGAGAAACTTTCCTGTGTGGCAACCACTTCTGGGCGAGTTTCTGGACACTTTCATAGCTTTGCAGTTTCCAAGTGCAGAATTGTGTCCACGGTCTATTTATCTGTCTCTGCCAAGCAGGTCTTTAGCAAAATGCTGTAATTCTTCATAACATACCTTTCACTAAAGATGTAAAGAGTTCCACGTGTGCCATAATGGAAGAATTGGCTTGGCTTCTACTGGTTTTTCCATTGTCCTGAAAGTCGAAAAGGGTCATTCGGAGGATAGCGCTACCAGAGCCCTACTAAAATTAATGAAAATTACTACAGAATTCCCTCCAGTGGTCTGTCGCTTGTCTCTTCAAGTTTATTTTATAGCTTCAAAGTCTTCCTCTTGCTGACTATACCTAATCTAAATATTTCTACATGACATTCTCCATCTTCCATTGAGTGGTTTCCTCTGCCCATGGAAGCCTCCACCATTGCTCCCCACAATGTACTAATTCCTACCTCATTTTCTCTGCATGAATGTTACCTTTCCCTGAGATAACAATAACCTAGAATCCTTGATGCTTTTTATCTGTCAAGGTCATGTCAGCCTCATCTTGCCCACGAAACCCTCTCTAACTTGTCCAACCTTTGCGATTATGAGTTCCTTACCTCCCTTGCCCTCTACTTCTGTTACTGGAACTGAGAATGTTCCTTCCTCTTGTCCCCATCAGCTGTGCCTCACTGTATCCATAGGCATGACGCACACTTTTTGCTTCATGCTTGGGAGGAGTGTTGTGATTAGGAGCAGGGCCTATAAGGAAGGCGGAGGATGAGGGGGGATGATTTGATCTCTTTCTTCTTATTTTTTTTGCTGCCTGTTTCCTAAGGTTGTAGAGAGTTGAGTCTTACGAGGTTTGGCATAACTCTTGAACTGAACTGGACATAAGCTGATCTTCTTTGGGGCCCATATCATTGCTTGTGGCATTAACTGGGGAAGGAGAATTAATATCACTCCTCTCTCTCTGCATGAAATTCAGCAGTTTTGACATTGTAGCAGAGTCCAGATGAGCTGCAGATGCCACATTCATGTGGGGATAGTTGATAAGTGTAAACACAAGGAGTGGCAGAAGAAGGAGGATTTGCTATTTCATAAAAAAAAAAAAGTATCTTTAGGGTTTCAGGAAATTCAAAATGAAGAACTTTAAGGCTATCAACGGCAAATACCACCATTACCCTGAAGGGGCAAAGGGAGGCAACTCTTGCTGGAAGTGTGTGTGTGTGTGTGGGGGGGGGGGGGGTTGCTGTAAGAGAGAGGGCTGAGACTTGGGCAGAGAGAAACAGTGACTATTGGACAAACCTAAAATGAAGACAGAGGAAGAAAATGTTTGCCGCTGCAGTCCATAATAGTCAACATCCTTGGGCAGGAAAAAAAGGGTGGAAAGTGAGTCCAAGGGGCACATGGAAAGTATGCAGCAGAGGCAGCCTGATGATGGAAAGTTGCAAATGGTCTAGAAAAGACATGCATGTTTCTAGTGGAAGGGATGGGACAGGAGACCTGAGCAGACAAGAGCAGGCATGAGCCCAGGTGGATACATGGCATACACTCCTTGTCATGATAGCAGCCAGTGCTGTGACAGACAGATATGAGAACCCCTGTGGGACTCCCAAAAATGAATGAGGATGTTTAGAAGAGAGAAGAATGCCTGCCAGTAAAGCTCATGGGGAAGCACGGAGGGGTCAAGTGACAGCCCAAAAAGCATACTGTTAGCACAGGTCAGAGCCGTGAAGTCTGACTTGGGTGGTTTTACTTTGGAGCCTACAATTTTAATGACTTCACTCTTCTGCCTGTGTTTTGAGGCCACAGTATGGGGAGACTTGGAACATTTGGGTTACATAACACTTAGTATTCTGTGCCCTAACATGTAGCTTTGAATGACATACTCTTGTATTATTTATCAGTAGATCTTGTTTTCATAATCCAAACAGAAAGCTAAGAACTACTTTTCTTTTTTACAGCTATCATGTATATTTAATAGAAGTTTAAGAGCTGAGCACACAGTAGGTGCCAATTAAATATTTGCTGATGGCTTAACAGACTTTGAAAGCTAGAATTTTATAAAAGTCAATTATGTATAGATAAAACAACTGTCTGGCTCTGGTTATTTTATCCACACAAAACTGATGGTCTGAAATAATTCCTTAGCTATCACGGGCTTTATAAAACAAAACAAAATGAAAGATAAAACAAAACTTGTATTTCCTCTATTTCTAATATCTTGCCAAATTGCAACTCACCTAAGGAAAATCTTTGTACCTCTTATATCTAGGGGAAAAAATATACACATTACACATGCATAGTTGAAAAATTTGAGCATGAAAAGGGAACAATTTTTACCAAATAAATGCAAGTCTTAACATCATTAGCTTAGTAGATTATTAAATTTTCCTTGTGACATAACTATTTTTCTAAAAACCATCTCTATCTTTTCTTATACATGTGTGCATCCTCTGAATCCACTAATAGAAATTCTTTTAGTGATTAAAGGAAAATTGCACTGTCATCTTCTAAACACTGTAACGTAATGCAAGATATTTAATGACTGCATCTAATTAAATAGTAAATCTCTTTTAAAAACTCTTGTGTTATTATTGCAGCCTTGTTATTAGCAGTCCTGGAATAGCAGTGCTCCTTAAAAAAGCGGTATGCCTATTACCCAGAAGAAGCAAGCCCTTGGTGCTACTGTACTTAGTCAAAAGCAGGATGCAGATTTTTTTGTCAAGTCATCTAACTAGTCATGCTGTCATCCAATGACACTGTCTCATCATTGCAGCAAAGGAGGGTTTTGATCTGATCGCCTGCAGACTCATTATCTCATTAATTTCATTTATTTGGGTGGCTCACAGAGGCTGTGCATTGAATTTCAAAAGAAGAGAACAGCTTACCCTTTGTGTGTTGTTTATGTGTATGTGTATTTGTTCAAATTTTGAGTCTTCCCATTATATGATGGTTTGAAGGTTTTTTTGTTTTTGTTTTTTTATTCTCTTTAAATGGATGAACTCTCACATGCAGATGTACATTTAGAATTCATACAAGCCTAGCAGCAGACACTGGCTCCCATCTTTGGAATTATTCCAGACAACCTCCTATGTATTCTCCTTATTCCCACCAATTCTTGCCAAATTGTCTAGCTCTCCAATTTACTTATACTTATTATACTTTACTTATACTTTCATTGTACGTTTTTCAGTTTTAGGAATTTTTTACTATCTTCCAACTGAGAAAAATATTTATCACACTTTTACCTCCTTTCTCTCACCCCTTCTCTTTCCTGATCTTTACAAAACCAATTTATAAAACCAATTTGCTGTTCAACACATCCATTGCATTTTTAATTTTAACTATTTTATACATGTTTTAATTTTACTGGTGATATTTGTTTATTATTTTCATTATTCTGTTCACTTTATAACTCTAAACACAGTAAATATACATATTTTTATATGTTATACATTTTTATATGTTAATTCTGTTAATTCCAACATTGATTATATTTGTGAATCTTACACTGCTGTTTACTTTTTCTACTGATTCTTGCTCTTGATGACTTAATTCCAATTCTGTTTTGCAATTTTCCAAAATATGGCCTCATGGTCATAGGACTCTTACTGTGACAAAAAATGAGGTTGTGATGAAAGTGGTTTCTGCTTAGCTTACATGTATGAATGCATGTTTCTCATTGTTTCTGGATACTGGGGTTTCATGTGCTTTTTTTTTTTTTTTGTATCAAAACAGCAAAGAACTTAAAAGTTAATAAAAAGCTTTTCAGAATATTTTGATATTTTGTAGCAGGTATGTTTCTTCAGCTTTCGAGACCATCGTTTTTCCAGAAAGGGAAGTTGCAATTCAACTTCACTCTTCACTTGTGTCCAATCAGGAGTTAACTGGAGTAATAGGACCGGATTTACTTTCTCACCTGGAACAACCACAACAGCTCAAAAGATCAAAAAGAATGAAACAACTTAAGACACAAGCCATCAAACAATGAAGGATGGTGACCCTGAGGGACTGCGAATGCAGGAGCTGAACTCTCGGGTATCCCAAACTCACTGTCTTAAGGGTTTCCAGGCTTCAGGACAGAGGAGGGGCCATCGAGGCAGAGCCCAGGGAGTTCCCTAAGCTGGAGAGGTGAAGCTGAGGGTCCTAGTAGAGTGAGGCAGCTGCATTCTGCAGGCAAAAGTAACAAAGAAGCAGGAGCTTCGCATAAATGGAATTCTGGAGATTTGAAGAGCATTCCCCCAAGGTTTTTAACAGAGTACGGGTCAGCACGTACATGTGAGGAAACTGCCTAAGACTAGCAAAAGAACAAGAGAAAAATTTATAGAAAAGATTACCTGGGTAACATATGAGGCTTGGAATAGGGCCTGTTCTCCCCAGCCAGAGTGGAAACCTTAAAATTTATGGGGCATTTTAGTAGAGTGATCAGAAGAGTCTTGCCTCAGTCGTTAGGAATAAATAGCCCTAAAGTAAACACTGCTCTGTTATGGTGTAATAAATCTTAAAATCAAGACCTGAAAGGATCAAATTGTTCCCGAATAATGTCACTGCTTCTCAGAACAAAGTTCAAAAATATTTATAGAGATATAAAAAAAAAAAATTAACATAAACAAGTGTGCCATTCACAATGTGTGACAGTTAATCAAAAATGACCAGATATGAAAGAAACTGGAAAATAGGACCCTTAATGAAGAGAAGACCTAAAGCCAACCTAGAACAGACACAGATGGTTAGAATTGTAGACACTGAATATTGTCATAGTAATATTACAACAGTTATTTAACAATATCCAATGTATTCACAAATTTAAATAGAGTCATGGAAGATATAAAAGGATATTGAAGATTTGCACTGGATTTAATGTTACCAAACAAGGAGATGCAGAAGATTGTGTTAGATAGAATTGGATAAAAGTCTCACTCTGTCTTTTCAAATAGAATGCCTTTCTCCCTTGAGGGGACTTTATTGGGGCTCAGAGTGAAAGTTATAGAGGGGCTTACTTAGGAGAGTGATAGAATTTTTGGGGCTGGGGAAAATATTTGGAGAAGTGCTGTAGTCTCCTCTGTCCCACCAGTGAGTCTAAGGATGGACAGAGACCATGTACTACATGAGAAGCTAGGCGAATTGAGTCCTATTTCCACAATTATCAATGTGTTGGCTATTTCCCACAAGTTATTTAACTTCATTGGGTTTTATTATCTGTAAAAGGAACATGTTTCTTTTAAATCTAAAACAGTATTTGATAAGCCTACCCTATACTATACCATGTGGTCTAAGTGTCTAGGTAGTCAGGGTTAGAATAATTCAGTAAAATTGAATAGATATTCTTAAATAACCTCTTCTTTTTTTGAGGAAAACTTTTCTGAGTAATCCAAGTAATTTTCCCAGTATACTTTAATTATCATATTAATTCCCCATACTTATTTACATAAAAATCAGTTAGAAATGCCTCAAACGTAACCTTCATTGTCATGTCCAGTCCAACCTGCTTTTCCCTTTCTTTCTTTCCTTGATGAAAGAACCAAGGAAGCCCCATCTACACAAATCAGAAACTCAGAAGACAACATCAACTCCTCCTTCTACCTCACCCCTGCTCCCTCATCCAATAATAAAGAGCTTCTTGAAGCTATTCTCTTCCCTGTGTTTCTATCAACCCTGGTGTCTATGAGGTTTGGCATCTTCTAACTGGGACAGTGCAGCAACCTTTCTCCAATCCACCCTCTAAAATGATGACTCTCATTTTTTTCTAAAACACAAATTTGACCATGTTACTCTCATTGAAATCATTTCAATAAGTCCATTGCCGTTAAGATAACCACAGCATAGAATACCCTATACAGCCAACCTTCAGTCTACTCTCATAGCTTGCTTTCCTGTATACCTTATGATTCAACTACACTAACCTACTCACCATGAGTGGACCCACTGATCTCTGGTATGCATAGACTCACTGCTTCTTCCTGCAATGCTAATGCTCTGCTTGGCAACCCTTTGTAGGTCTAAGACCTTGATAAAGGTTTGCCCCTCTGAAGCCTTCTCCATTCCAACAAACGGTACATGCCTCCACTTCCTTCCCCTGGGTAATTTCACCTGTTGCTTTCCCTCTTTGTGCCATTCCTTACATCACTTTATGACTATTCTGTTTTGTTTTCCCACAAGGCTTGGGCTTCTCAGGCCAGAGCTCTATACACCTGCACATCTTCATGTCTCTACAACACACCTCAAATACAGCAAGAATGCAAGGAGTTCATGTTGAATGAAGGAGTATTGAATAAGTAAACAGAACCTAAATGGTGTTCATCCATATTTGTTATTTATTTTTAAAAATTTTATCTTATTTTTAATTGACATAATAATTGTACATGTTTATGGGCTACCATGTGATGTTTTTTTTGTTTGTTTGTTTTTTTCCTTTTTGTCTTTTTTCGTGACCGGCAACGGATCGCAACCCTCAGTGTCGCCCCCGTACCGGACCGGGACCAGCAACGGGATCACAACCCTCGGTGTTGCTCCCCACCTCGCTCAGCCAGTGAGCGGGAACCGGTCTGTATGTGGGATCCGAACCCTCGGCGGGAGTGCCACCACGCTCCCAAGTGGTGCACTGTAGCAGTGCGCCACCAGGCCGGCCCTACCATGTGATGTTTAAATACATATATATATCGTGTAATGATCAAACCAGAGTAATTAGCAAATCCATCACTTCAAATGTTTATCATTTCTTTGTGGTGAGAACATTCAGAATCCTCTCTCTTAACTACTTTGAAATATAAAATACATTATCGTTAACTATAGTCACCCTGCTAGGAAATAGAAGAACACCAGAACTTATTTCTCCGTGACCTTTGTCCTGGCTGACCAACTTCTTCCCGTCCCCATGCTCTCCTCACCTCCCCAGGCTCTAGTAACCACTTTTATGCTTTATGCTTCTATGAGATCAACTTTTTTAGATTTTGTATATGAGTGAAATCATGTGGTGTCTGTCTTTTTGTGTCTTGCTTATTTCACTTAATATAATGTCTTTCTAGTTTATACGTGCTGTCACAAAGGGCAGGATTTCATTTTCTTTATGGCTGAATAGTATTCCATTGTGTACATATGTCACATTTTTAAAATTCTTTCTTTCCTTGATAGACACTTAGGTTGATTCCAGCCTTGGCTGTTGTGAACAGAGCTGCAATAAACATGAAAGTACAGATATCCCTTTGACATATTGATTTTCCTTTCTTTGGTTATATATCCATTGGATATATACTCAGTAGTGCGATTGCTGGATAATATGGTAGTTCTATTTTTAATTTTTTGAGGAATCTCTGGACTGTTTTACATAATGACTGTATTAATTTATATTCTCACCAACAATGGGCAACAATTCCGCTTTCTCCACATTCTCATCAACACCTGTTATCTTTTGTTTTTTTGATGAACAGGTCCACAACAACTAACAAAATTGAATCAATAAAAAGCCTCCCATCAAAGAAAAGCCTGGGACCTGATGGCTTCACTGCTGAGTTCTACTGAACATTTTTGAGAAAAACAAAAACAAATTCTTCTCAAACTATTCCAGAAAATTGAGGAGGAGGGCTTTCTTCCAAACTCATTCTGTGAGGCCAGCATTTCTCTCATACAAAAACCAGGCAAGGGCACATTAACAACAACAAAGAGAAAACTACAGGCCAGCATCCCTGATGAACATAGATGCAAAAATCCTTAACAAAATACTAGCAAACCAAATCTAGCAGCACATTAAAAAGATCATTTGCCACAATCAAGTGGGATTCATCTCAGGTATATAAGGATGTTTCAACCTATGCAGTTCAATAAATGCAATTCATCACACTAACAGAATGAAGGTTAAAAAAATACAATCATTTCCATAGATGCGGAAAAAGCATTTTACAAAATTTAGCATTCCTTCATATAAAAACTCTCAATATATAAAGGCATGTACCTCAACATGATAAAAGCCATATATGACCAACTCACAGCTAACATACCAAACAGAGAAAGTTGAAAGCTTTTCCTCTAAGATCTAGAACCAAAGAAGGATGCCCATTTTCTCCCCTTCTATTCAGTATAGTACTGGAAGTTTGAGCCAGAGCAAGAGAAAGAAATAAAAGGCATCCAAATAGGAAAGGAGAAAGTCAAACTGTCACTATTTGCAGACAATGTGATCTTCTATATAGGAAACCCTAGATTTAACCAAGTAACTGTAAGAACAAATAAACAAATTCAGCAAAGTTGCAGGATATGGAATCAACATACAAAAACCAGCATTTTTATATGCTAATAGTGATTTAAAAAAAATTGAGAAACAATCTGATTTACAACAGCTACAGAAAAATAAGATATCTAGGGGAAAAAAATTAACCAAAGAGGTGAAAGATCTCCACAATGAAAACTATAAAATACTGATGCAAGAAATTGAAAAGGACACAAATAATTAGAAAGACTCCTAAATTCATGGATTGGAAAAGTTAATATTATTAAAATGTCCATCCTACCCAAAGCAATCTACAGGTTCAATGCAATCTGTATCAAAATACCAATGACATTTCTCACAGAAATTTTTTAAAAATCCTAAAATTTATATGGAACCACAAAAGACTCCAAATAGCCAATGCAATCTTAAATAAAAAAAACAAAGCTGGAGGCATTGTACTAACTGACTTCAAAATATACTGCAAAGCTGTGGTAACCAAAACAGCATGGGACTAGCATAAAAACAGATACATTGACTAATGAAACAGAGAAAAAGTCCAGAAATAAATCCACACATCTACAACCAACCGATTTTTGACAAAGGTGTGAAGAACACATATTGTGGAAGGAGCAGTCTTTTTAATAAATGGTGCTGGGAAAATTGGATGTCCACGTGGAGAAGAATGAAACTAGATGCATATTTCTCACTATATACAAAAATCAACTCAAAATGGACTAAAGACTGAAATATAAGACTTGAAACTGCAAAACTACTAGAAGAAAAGACAGGGAAAATGCTGTATGATGTTGGTCTGGGCAAGGATTTTTTGGATAAGACTTCAAGAGCACAGGCAAGAAAAGCAAAAATGGACAAGTGGGATTGTATCAAACTCAGAAGCTTCTGCATAACGAAGGAAACGATCAACAGAGGGAAGAGACAACCTGCAGAATGGGAGAAGATATTTGCAACCTATACATCTGACAAGGGTTTAATATCCAGAATATATAAGGAACTCAATTCAATAGCAATAAATAAATAAATAAATAATCTGATTCAGCCAAAGGCCTACGAACAGATGTTCAACATCACTAATTTCAGGGAAATGCAAATTAAAACCACAATGAGATATCATTTCACTCCAGTTAGAATGGCTATCATTTTGTTATTTTTATACCATTCTTTTCTCCGAAATCTACATAATACTCTTGGTCTCTGTCTCTACTTCTGTTTGTTTTTAAAAGGGTTACTGGGGAATCTGAGTAAAGAATATTATAACTTTGGCTGTTCTGTGATGCAGGAAATGATGTTGTGTGATTCTGCCACTTTATCATTTTTCTTCTGAGCCTGAATGTTCCCTCACTTGAAGATACAGGTAAACCATGACAGGAGTATAACATTAGATTGGGTTTGTGCCTGATAATTCACTTCTGAAGGTGGGATATTGAGTGTCACAGTGTCCAGCTGGTGATATTTTCAGCAAAGAAATCTATTAAATGACCAAGGCAGCCTTAACAGGATGGAATGAATTGATTTATTTCTCTTCTGAATTGCATGACAGTGCTTTGTTATTGAGGCATCAAATTTGCTCAGTGTGCTACTTAGGAGATTATTTCTTCCTTCCCTCAGCCAGACCAAAGACTGCAGTAGGTCATGATATCTTAAACGTTGGAAATGTCCTTCCTCAGAGAGAGTGTCAGAGACATTTCAGAGAAGATCAAATTAATCTCCAGCTGCTTTTCCCTGGTGGACCTGAAGAGGCATGTCCCTGACTCAAGACTTTGAGGGTCAGGAGAGAACAAACGGGAAACTCAGGATGTCACTCAAACCATTATTTCACCATCCTGGCTTATTGAGATACACTTTGATACCAAAGCTGACGCTGATAATGTGAGACAAAGGAATGGTTTAAATATGGGATGAGAATTATTTTAGATGCTGAGGAATTTCTCTAAAATCATTCACATTTTTCCATCCAGGGACTTCTCTCTTGAGTCCCATTTGAATAAAAATAGGCCTTTAACATTTTTTTCCCCTCTACTCATGACTTCAAAGAACCTGGAGAAGACATGAAAATGAAATCTGTACTGTACTGTTTTATGGTAAAAACGTAGGCTAGGATGGTGGAGGCCACGCTCCTGCTCTCTGCCTCCCCTTTTGACATCAAAGATGCTTTTTCCGGGACAGACTCTGAGGCCATTCAGTTGCTACCTGTGAGGCTGATGTCACATTGGTCAGCCTCAAAACTGGAACAGACCATGGCTTTGGTCTGAAACTTGGCTTTAGTTTTCTGTTCGCCATTTACCAGCTGTGTGTTTGACGACCTCTTATCTCTAATCTCCTTGTTTGTAAAATAATCCTCACCACAGAGCTTTGCACATTTAATAGAAATGTGAACAAGTCTAGCAGATGCTTGGAGTCCTCAAGGTGTTGTGCAGATATTCTCCCTTTCTCTATGTGTTCAAAGTTATCACTCATTGGGTACATTCTTCATTTTATTAAAACAAGAGAGAAGGCTTTATAAGAAAACTCTACCTCTTTGTTGACCCCTGTCTACCCTGACCCACTGGCTGCTGCCGGGTGTCAATAATCCCTTTGGCTTCCCTTCCCTCTATGGTGACTGCAGAGGTGGCCATAGACAGCTTGCCTGTGCTGAATCAAAACTCCATCCAGGTAGAAACCTGCTCTGTTGAGAAAGCATCTTCCAGAATATGAGGTCTTTGTAAAACAAAGAGAAGATTCCAGGATCTCAATGAACCTGCTAGGGAGTGGCCTATGAGAGCTGTAAAAGATGTTAAAGTCTCAGGTCTACCTCCAAATGAGCCTCTAACCTGGGCAATAGCATCTCAGCCATGGTCCAGCTGCATTCAGAGCTGACTCCTTCTTGCTATGGAAACCCATACATCATCGTTGCTGTGGCTGCAAAGGTTGGGAAGTTTGGTGAACGGAAGATGAGAATGGGAGGGAGATATCTTAATTTCAATTTCACAGGCTTGAATGTGGGGAGGGGGACTGTGCTTGTTCTCTATGAAGATTGTTTTTACGCCAGTGGGGTAGTAATACTATCTGGAGTTAGACTTCCTGACTATACTACTTAATCTGCTGTCTCTCTTTTGGCAAATTGTTTGACTTCTTTTGACCTCAATTTTCTCAAGTTGTAAAATGAGAGTAATAATAGTAGTTAACTCATAAGTTAAATAAAATAATACAAACAAAGCACTTAGAATAATGCCTGACAAATAGTGTGCCCTCAATAAATTGCTGGTATCCTTGAGCAAACAGCAGAGGCTTTTGAATTCATTTATGTACGATTCTCTAAGACAGCTAGCATTCCTCTGATCGAAAATCCTTTTTCTATTCCTTTTGTCCTGGAGACCCCTGAGGTTTAAACTTATATGTATCTTCTTTTCTTAGCAATCCATATCCATTACATGTAGCTCACAATTGCAACTTTTCCTGGAGAAGGACGTTAATGGATTCTGTCAAGCCCACAAGTCCCCCCACCCCCTTCCCTATATAACAGCTCTTGTGTTTGCTAAAAGCCTGACCTTCAGTTGGGAAGTGATCAGGAAACTTCCAATAAGCCCAGGAATCTAATCAATATGTCTTACTTGGCAGTGATTAGAAGAGAGGCTTCATTTGTCATCGACAGTCCACCACAAAATCAGACAAGTCACACAGGCCACCGGCTTCTACTGACATTTACTATCCATCAACATCCCTTGGGAAAGAGAGAGACCTCTTCAAGTTTCCATGGCTGCAGTGAGCCAATTTGCTGGCATTCCAAAAAAATAAGTGAACAGATAATATATAACTAAAAAGCAAAAACTAGACACCCAAACATAGTAGTTTTCAGGAGACTGTGCTATTTGGGTCGAGAGAGACCTCTTCAAGTTTCCATGGCTGCAGTGAGCCAATTTGCTGGCATTCCAAAAAAAATAAGTGAACAGATAATATATAACTAAAAAGCAAAAACTAGACACCCAAACATAGTAGTTTTCAGGAGACTGTGCTATTTGGGTCTATCAACATGTCAACATCAAGAAGATCAGACTTGAGAACTGAGTCAAGAAGGTTTATCTTTCAAACTTAAAAGCTCCATTAAAATTGCAATTTGAGGTGGTGGGCGTGCTGATAGTATTTGTCTGATCACATCTTGGGCACAGGTGCTGACAGCTCTGTGCTCCATGAATAATAAAAATAAAAATAAAATCTCATTCCAAGCCTTCCTGCTGTCAGCCCAGTTCTCCTTTTGTTAAAGGTGTATTCCTGTTTGGCTACTTCCATCCACAGCCCTGGCATTGAAGAACTTGGTGTCTGGCAAAATTCACCCAAATTTCCATCTCTGATAATCAGGAATGAAGTTTAGCAAATTAATAAGTTTACTTAAAGCTCTGATTTTGATGGCCTAGTATTATTGTCTGGAAATGAGTGGAATCATCGTATGGTTTTCCAGCTAACATGAAATTTTGTTAGCTATGTGGCCACCTAGTGGCCGTCGTGTGTACTTCATTGTTGGGTTATCAGGTACATAGCCATTGTAGCAAATTAATAAGTTTACTTAAAGCTCTGATTTTGATGGCCTAGTATTATTGTCTGGAAAGGAGTGGAATCATCGTATGGTTTTCCAGCTAACATGAAATTTTGTTAGCTATGTGGCCACCTAGTGGCCGTCGTGTGTACTTCATTGTCGGGTTATCAGGTACATAGCCATTTGGGTTATCAGGTACATAGCCATTGGCAGGCTACTATAGAAGTTATTACTTTTGATATGATTTACCAATTTTAGCACATGCAATATGAGCTTTTGAATTCTATAATCATCTGACAGGACAGATGCCTTGAGAGAAAGGCAGAATGTCTATGCAGAGATGGTTGATTACTTGAGAGTAATCGATGTTATATACTGGGGATGCTGGTGGTCGGTCAGGTGGGTGAAGGTTTTTGTTTCGCTTTGTATCACCATCGCTGCATTCCTGGTGGAACTGACATAAAATATACTTGAGATTCCTTAGCACAACAACATTTAGAAAACATATCATAACAAAGATGGATTCTGATTTATTTTTCTGAGTATTTTAAAAAGTGACTTGCCTGAATCTATTGCCACCCCCTGCTCCCCCTCCCCGTTCCTGAAGTGTGCAGCCACTGATGTCTCTGCTAAGGTCTTAATTCTTATTTTTATATTTTATCCTGTTTCTATGGGTTTCCCCTGTTTCTGCATGGCTTAGTGGTCAGCACATTGATGTCAGCAGAGGTTTTGCTTAAACCCTGGGAGCCACTGAAACTTCAGCCTTCTGACCGTTGATCTGTGTATGGGCTGGGAACGGAATTGAAGCTCAGCCAGTGTTCAGTCCTCTCTTGGATTTTACTCTCTGTAGCTCTTGAGTACCCACCACCATGCACATCCCATGGACATGTGGAGAGCTTGTCCAAACTTTTATGTTTTGTTTGTTTTTAGAACCCCCCCCACACACACACCCCAGCTTACACCTCCAGCTGGATGCACACCTCTCCCCAGCTGCTGCTACAACCTCAGGCTAGCAAAGATGCCCCTTTATCCTATTTGCTTCTTAGAAACTTGGCCACTTTTTTTTTTCCTCCCCAACTCAAATCCAGACCATGGAAGCGCATTTTAAAAAATGTAAATACAACATTAATAGGTGTTGGAAGGGACAGTACTTATGATGAGCTGTGAAGCTCAAGATTCATTACTTTCCCGATAAATCTGCCTCTGTCTGGGGCAGAGGAGACATAACCTAGCTTGCACAGTACATCCCAGTGTCCCAAAACACAGCACCCTGAACTATAACAAGCTTAGTCTGAGGTTGGGCAAGCTCCAGAAGCAGGAAGGGCTCTAAGTGCATGCCTGGGGAGGGGCAGCGAGAAGTCCATGAGGGCTGAGGTGGAAAGAAGAGATACTTAGACTTCAGGAGTAGCTCCTGTCAGCCACTGTGCATTCAAGGGAAAGAATTCAAATCTGCAGAGGGGACAAGAGCTAGAATGTCTTCAGGCTGCATCTAAGTAGGTTGACACTCAGGGCAGGGCTCCAATCTTGGAGATGGAGATTCTAAGCAGCGAGGGTAAGATAAAGGAACGCAGTTGTAAGAGTAGGGTAAAATTTGGGATTAGAGACTACTGGGGCCTCTGTGCAACTTATGAAGACATTTAAGCCCCATCCCTGAAAAATTGATTAAGGAGTCTGGTTAGCAGAACAACTTAATTCCAGTTCTTCCCGCATCCCCATCCCAAAGGATGGAGCTGGGATTTCTGATGTATATTCCTGTGAAATCATAACTGGCTCCATAACCAGGGGCAGAACTGGCCCTACAAGGAAAAATCTTATAAGGAGACACTGTGAACACAGTATTGGAAGAAGAGACTCCCTAAGAAGTAGAGCAGATAGTGGCAGCGTTTGAAATGTGTACAAAGTCCTTAAGACCTGGGAAAAGTAGTTTGGGCGAGCTTGGAGAACAATACCTAAAATCAAAAAGGGGCTTACTTGTCAGAAGTCCCCTGGGGTTATTTGGAGAGAAGAGCAGCAGATTAGAAATTTAGAGAGATTATCTAGGCAGGAAGCGATGAGGCAAGAGGATTTCAGGGATACTGGACGTATTTATAATTGGAGAAAGAGAAGAAATTTGAAAAAAAAAAAAAAAATATATATATATATATATATATCAGCAGAAACTAGTAGTTGAATGTGGAGCCCAAGACAGAAGTGGGAGGTGATGTGAGTTTTCTGGAAGACATCTGGGAACAGTAACAAAAATAACAAATAACGAAGGCGACCCTTCTGCAAAGGGAAGAAAATATCACCAAAGTGTTTGTTGTCCATTAACTTCTGCAGTGTTCAGGAGAACATGACCATGTGGCTGTCCCTTCACTCTGGACGTCAGAGGACTATTGTTTGCTTTAAGAGGCTAGCATACATCAAATATACAGTTTCTTTTCATCCACAAATTTACAGAAAATATTTAAATTAATGTTTTGCTTTAAGTACACTTTATCAGTATTCTTTCCTAAAGTGACAGTTTTGATTAGAAGCACCGCATGGGAAGCCGATGAGGTGGAGAGAGTGCTGAGTCACTGCCACTCTCTGCTGATCTCTCTTTCTCCTTCAAGAGATAAAAAATCAGCATAGCAACCAAAACATCACCAAGGACAACAGGCTTTCTTCCTTCCTTTGCAGCCTTTGTTTCATTGAATCAGAAAATTTGCATTCAGTACTTGAAAACTTTATTTCAGTAAATGGAAAAAATAATTACAGATAGCTTTAGCAGCTCCCCAAAAGAAAACAGAGAACACAGGAGAACACCTGGAGAGGCATGGGTGTAAGAAACAGCTGAAATCATTCCCAGGACAACACCACACACCACGACAAACTGACAGGGAGGGGCTGAGACAGCAGAGACACTGCACACTGAACGCTCGGATCCGTGTGTTACAAGGACCTCAAAATCCCTTCATGGGAGTTATGAGCAAGTCTTCTCAGTTGCAATGACTATTCTGAAATTCTTGTAAATCTCCGACTTCTCTGTCAGAATTCTAGAAAGGCAACCCTTGGAATTTAGAATTGCCTTTTGTGTTCGTCCTGTGCTACCATCATGATTTTAAAGACAATTTAACTAATTGGTGGAATCGATACCACCCTGCACCTCCTTCCATGGCATTTCTGTAGGAAAAAATTTCATTTGAACCAGAATTAGTGGTAATAATGTCATATTCAAATTAAAGTAAGTATTTTTTTCCCCTCAAAGAAGGAACCTTTTACAAGCAATGTTTTGCTTCTTAGACTTAGGGTTAGAAGTCATCTTCCTCAAAGTTTTGACTCTTTTAAAAATAGCTAGATTAACATTTTTGTAGGAAAATACCAGAGTAAGGAGACTGTTTATTTTTATATTAAGCAAAAGAACGTTTGAAAATCCATGAGAAATTATTTTCTAGAGCAGTTCTATGCTCCAGGTTGTGAGTTCTACAGGTAAATATTAACAGGAAGAAGTTGTTTCTCTTAAACATTTTCTGTCTGGATACAGAGCAACTGAAAAAGTTCCAGAAATTTGTGTAGCACATGTCTAGAGAGGGTTGTGAAGCTCTTGCATCCAGAATCTTCAGCCCAGTCTTGCACAGCCATTTTGGATATCCAACTTCAAGCTCTAAATTGAAACAGATGGCTAAAAATAAGTTATTTTCTATAAACTCTATAAACATGTATTTGTTACTCATTTATCTCTACTAATGAGAATAAGCTTTCTAGATTCTGTTGTTCTACATGTATTCACACTTTTCTAGATCTCCTTAGCCATAGCTAATTATCAGTTATAAAATGTACAGGCCTATTGTGAAAAAAAGAAAATAATGTTGTTTTCCATTACAGAACTCCAAATGGTTTACTTGCAGTAAACAGCGTCTCTGTTCTCCACTCTCTACGGGACAATTCTAACCAGGTGTGTCCTTCTGGAGTGGAAGGATCATTAGAAAATGTCCTGATTGTCTGTCCCAGTGGGGGCAATGTCCCTGTTGGACAGGATTTCGTACACAATCGTTCTGAGGAGGAAAGATTCATACTAACCCAGTATCTGGTACATTGTAGAAATTCAGCAAAAATGAACGGATGAAGACATGAAAGCAAAAACTCAGGAATAGAGCCGAGCAATACTCATTTTATCTCCCTTTGACAGCATCACAGTTTTTTGATAAATTTTTCAATATGGGCCTAGTAATCCCAATGTGAAATCAACTCCACATACAGTCATTTATTAATTTGGTAAGTGAAAACTTTGGTAAGGCAATCAGGAAGAAAACTGTTCCTTTTCTGTGACTACCCACACTGTTACCTCCTTTTTAAATTATTCATATTTTTTATTCAAAATACTTGTTTGTGGGGTACAGTGTGCTTTGATACATACATATACTGTACAGTGATTTCCTTAGAGTAGATAGCATGGTTTTTGATATTTTTTTTCTTTTGGTGGCTGTCCTGTATGGGGATTGGAACCTTTGACCTTAGTGTTACCAACACTGCATTCTACTGTAACCAACTGAGCAAACTGGCCAGTCCTGATAGCATAATTTCGTACCCATTAGTTCACCACTTTAATGTACTTCAAGAGAACCCATGGGTATGTGTACTCTGGCCAACAACAGTCTGAGAGATAAGTGTTTATTGTTTTCATTATTTCTAAAATATATCAAGACTGATATTGCTGAATTCCTGCTTGCTCCTTTCATCAGGTTTAAAACTCTTAAACTAAACTTGTTTGGCAGAATTACCTGTTAGAAATTTTAGCATATCAGTGAAAACAATTTTAACCAGTCTATTCTTCTGATAAATACAGAGGATGTCCCCAGTCAATCAATGAGTAAAGAACACAAAAAGATGTCAGCAATTGAAAAGTACGATAGGGGAGGACAACCGGCTATGGGAACCTACCACCGTGGCACTTTGATTGGGATCTGTCATTCCTCTTAGCTCTTTGCTTGCAGATTTCTGTAACAAATAAATGTTGTTGTATCAGGAGCCACACCAGATACACACACACACACACACACACACACACAAAATGTGTGCACGCATACACATGAGCACATACGCACACATACAGACCACCTTTTCTTGCTCCATGAAAAATGTAAGACAGTTTGTAAATTGTTATGGGATGGGGTATGGGGGTGAGAGTTCTGGTTAAGTGAAGATTTTTCAGAAACCACAATTCCTTGTGAAACTTGTGAATATTTCCTAGAATATATTAGGTAAGAGATTATCAAACACCTTGTAAGCATTAGAGCTGAAAGAACATTCAGACACTATCTCTATTGGAATCATGATAAAATAGATTTTTGAAAAAAGGACTGCACTGGTTAAAAGGGGAATGTGGAGATTTCTCATATAGCTCCACCCCTAAAGTCTGGCACATTCTGAGATCCTTTTGTGTGATCCAAGGATTCTCTGGAACCACAGACTGAAAATTACTCTAATCACAGCCTTTTAGTCATTCGTAATGAAAGCTGAATGAGGATTGCTGATTTTAAAAATATGGAGTTGAGAATCTTGCCGTTTCAATGCCCAGTTCTGATCCAAGGATTCTCTGGAACCACAGACTGAAAATTACTCTAATCACAGCCTTTTAGTCATTTGTAATGAAAGCTGAATGAGGATTGCTGATTTTAAAAATATGGAGTTGAGAATCTTGCCGTTTCAATGCCCAGTTCTGAGTAAGAAATGTTCTACTGTGTGACCTTGAGGATGCAGATATAGAGACTCTAGCAATTTGAGTGATTTCTAGTGATTCTATAACGATTCTCTTATTTTGACTCAGTCTCTAATATACGTGTGCACTAATTTGGCTAATTTGTTTCTCTCTCATAAATATTAGTGCAGGGATTATACCACCTTGATTAACTGAGGGGCCCTCAGTTAATAAAGGTCAAGGCCTCATTGAAAACCATCACAGCGTTTTTACCCCAGTACCTGGGCCAGGACTAGGGTGAAGAAAGCAGGCTGTTATCTCAGGAACAGAATTTAAGGCACAAAGACCAACTCAGTAATCACAATAAATAATGTTAATGCGTCAGTTTAAAAAATTGAAATTAATTTCCAAGAATTCATGATGAACAAAATGCCTACATTTTAGACAAAGACAGGGTCTGCCCCAAGACTTGCATTGCTCACTGCATGCCCCTCGCCCTCATGCCCACCCTGCTAAGAAGTCTCCATGCCAGATTATCTTTTGTCTACTTCAAATCAAAGATCTAGGTTATATTGTTTATTGGGCCTCTCCAAGGAACCAATGAATGGTTCAATGCCATCAAAGTTATTCTTGAAATGGACACAGATTACCACAGCCAAAAGAAAGGACAGGGGACATACCAGCGTTATGTAGTGGGGACTTGAAAAACTGGTTGGAATGCTCTCCAAGGATTCTGCTGTTCTCTGCCAGTGAAAAGAGATACTATTAATCTGTGATTAGTATTCAAGCAAGTATGACTAGTTCTCAAGCTCACAGAATAAATTTTCCAGCGATTTCTGAAATATATTTTCAGTAAATGTACAAATATTAAAAGAAATGGAAACAGTATTCTTCCCTAGATTGTTGTCTTGCAACAGATGAATCCATGTAAGGACCAGGCAAACTTACAGAGCAGAAGAGAGCATCTCTTTACACATTGTGATATGAGTATCACAACACAGGTCTGTTAGCCTTCTAATCTTAATATGTCTAATTGTCTGAAAGCCTCAAATTCCACAACCAGCTTCATTCCTTTGGACTTGAAGGTCTTTGAGAAGCTTCAGAACTCCCTATTAAAATATCGATATACCTGACTGAGGTTACCCTCTTTAAACTGTTTTCTGTTAACTCCCCAGTAGACATTAATACAACTAGAAAGCATGATCCAGTGGAGGCCGGACCTGGGAGAGGCACTGAGTTCCAGAAGGGACAAAAACCAAGCATTATTAATGTATCAAGGAAAGGATTTCAAAGATAGACCTTCTCTAAACCACAATTCTGTTGAGGACTGGCCATTGATGGGTAACTAATATGTCAAACAATCATCAGCTTACTCATATTATTACTCATATAATTTTATACCAAATAATACAAAAACCTCACACGTGAGATTTGAAGGCCCAAACTCTGCTATACAATCTGTGTTATAATATATCATGGTGTTTAATGGCATCAGTAGCAAATTAAATTTGTTCATATATTCAATAAATATTTATTAAGCCCCCCCCTTTTTTTTTTGTCTTTTTGTCTTTTTCCGTGTCCGGCAACGGATCACAACCCTCAGTGTTGCCCCCGTACCGGACTGGGGACCGGCAACCGGCAACGGGATTGCAACCCTCGGTGTTGCTCCCGCGCCTCGCTCAGCCATTGAGCGGGAACCGGTCTGTATGTGGGATCCGATCCCTCGGGCGGGAGCGCCGCCGCGCTTCCCAAGCGGCGCACCTATCCAGTGCGCCACCGGGCCGGCCCTTAAGCCCCTTTTCTAAGGTTCCCCTCATTTAACCAAAAAGCCAGAAGTCCTTGAGGGCTTACAATCTAGAAACATTATAAATATTTCCCAGGCTCAATCTGAACCACTGGTTGGCCTGTATGACTATCACTTTCACATGCTCAGGCCACCTTCACCTGACTGCCTGCTCTGCAAATGCACCTGTTTCACATATTAATGTAAGGAAAACATAGTTGGGAAAGTAACTGCAACCTGTTCAAGAGGCACAGTAGATAATTAACACATTAAGTGATAGATGTATATCAAACACTGTGCTGAGTACATTTGCATACAATTCCTCATTTAAACTTCAAGGCAACTAGGAGGGGTCTTCAAAAAATTCATGGAAAGATTCTATTATCTTTTGAATCTATTTTTCCACAAACTTTTTGGAGTACTCTCATATATGATATTTATATTAGTGTCATGTGGTTTCATACCAGAAAATGTCAGTGTAAGCTTAAAAAATTATCACACAGTATTTTCTGTCCATTAGAGTGCACAAGTAATACTGGTTCTTACCATCTTGGGGTTACTATTGGCATAATGAAAAGTACAAATGGACAAAAATAATAACAAACTATCATATAACCAGTGAAAGATTAACTATCCATCCATAATATTCCAGTGAAGTTCATAGAGGCATTTCTACTAAAATTTCATATATGTGTTCCTGGGGGTAGAGTTGGGGCATGTTCTGCAATGTTGTAAAAAACACAGGGCTACAGGGTGTGTAGAGTTGGGGCAAAGCATTCAAAACCTGTGGAACTGTGTAGCCTGACCATCTCCAACAATAAAAAAAACCTAATTTTAAAATACTGGTGTCATTATGTTTTCACTGGCACTTGAGCCTTGTGGTCCCTCCTGTAAGACATAGGTCCTAGTGGGCAGTTCCACTGCTTCATGGATATAATCTTATCAAGAATGCTGCTTTCCTCATCAGTTATTCTTTTTTAAAGGGAGTGCCTTTGTAGCTTATTAATCTTTACTCAGTCTTTTCAGTGAGCTGAATACGTTGGGAATCATAGTTTTTCTTACAGTCCCTTAGCGAGCCACTATCTGCAGGGACTTCTGCAGGATTCTCAGCTTTTTTCTTAGATCTTCATATATTGCTAAGATCGTTATTTTAACAAATTGTTTACCTTAGTGTAAAATATACACACACAAAAATGCACAAATGCTAAGTGTAGAGTAGATGAATTTTCACAAATGACCACATCTATGTAACCAACCACCTCCTGGATCAAAAACCAAACTTTGTCACCTTCTCTGAACATCCTCCTCCCTTCCTGTGTTAACCGCTACACAGACTTCTAATACCACAGATTATCTTTGCCAGTTTTTGAATTTGATATAATCTATAATCTTACAGTTTGTTTTTGGATTTGATTTCTTCTGCTTAATGGTATGCTGGTGAGATTTATCCACATCATTGTAGATGTGAGTAGTTCAACTGTTAACCTTTGTCTGTAGTGGTCCATTGTATGAATATATAGAAATTTGTTCATGCCTTTTTCAGTTTATGGATATTTGGAATGTTTTCACTTTTCAGCTTTTGCGAACAATGCTGTTGGAACATTACTGCAGATGTTTTCCAATGTACACATGCACACATTTTTGTTGGGTGTATTCATGTGAGAAGAATTGCTGGGTTACAGGGTATATGTGTGACCTCTCGTAGCACATAATACTAATTCCTCCCATTGATTGTACTATTTAAGTTCTCAGATTCACGTGACAGTTTCCACTGTCTGCATCCTCAACAATTATAATTGTTGTCCTTTATTTATTTTAAATCCTTTTATGGGAAAATAAAATACAGATTCAACACACACAGCAAATGCATGACTTAATTAACTATTTAAGGTAAACACCCTTGAAATCACCACCTTGCTTGAGAAATAAAATTTTGCCATTTCAAATCCCATCATGATCACCACCTACTTTCTCCCCACAAATTAGCCAATTTCCTGAATTAAAATAATGACTTCCTTATGTGTCTTTGGAGTTTTATCCCCAAATGTTTATTTCTAAACACTATAGTTTAGTCTTATACATTTAAAATTTTTATTTTTAGAGGGGAAAAATGTAACATACATATGTGTATAAGAGTATGTGTGTATATACTCATATATAGCTAAGTTGCAGTTTGAATTAATTTTGTCTATGGGTTGAGGAATGTTCATCTTTAATGTTCTTACATCTTTCTCCATATGGATATCCAGTTGTTTTTGCATCATTTGTGAAAAACCTGTTCTTTCTCCATTGAATTGCCTTTGCACCTGCATAAAAAACCCATTGACCATGTAATATATGGGTCTATTTCTTAATTTTGTATTCTGTTTCATTAATCAACTTGTCTATATTTATGCCAGTACCACCTGGTCTTGATTATTTAGCTTTATAATATCTCAAGGTCAAGTAGTGTAAGTACCTAACTATATTCTGCTTTTTCAAAATAGTTTTGGCCATTATGGATAATTTGCATTTCCTTATGAATTTTAGAGTCAACATATTAATTCGTATTTTAAAAAGTGTGCTTAGCTTTCAATTAGGATTGTTTTGAAT
The DNA here is from genome assembly GCF_000696425.1 of Galeopterus variegatus. Taxonomy (NCBI): domain Eukaryota; kingdom Metazoa; phylum Chordata; class Mammalia; order Dermoptera; family Cynocephalidae; genus Galeopterus; species Galeopterus variegatus. The sequence goes on along the minus strand of NW_007730322.1, from coordinate 136,447 downwards.
TTATTGGCCAATTTGGTAAAAGTTTATATGTAAATGATACGGATTTTTCTGATTCAACAAGATATAAACCTCCATTTGTTTAGGTTTTTAAAAATTTTTCTCAGTAATGTTTGCCATTTTTTTTTTTTTCCTTTTTGTCTTTTTTCGTGACCGGCAACGGATCGCAACCCTCAGTGTCACGCCCGTACCGGACCGGGACCGGCAACGGGATCGCAACCCTCGGTGTTGCTCCCGCACCTCGCTCAGCCAGTGAACGGGAACCAGTCCGTATGTGGGATCCGAACCCTCGGCGGGAGCGCCGCCGCGCTCCCCAAGCGGTGCACTGTAGCAGTGCGCCACCGGGCCGGCCCATTGACATTTTTCATATACAATTCTGGTTAATATTTTTTTCAGAATTATCTCTAGCATTTCACATTTTTGGTGCTATTTCAATTATATTTTTAATTTTATTTCCACATTGTTTGTTGTTAGTAGGTAGAATAGAAATAATTTTTGTTTATTAATCTTGTATCCTACACTTTTGTTAAACTCATTTATTAGTTTTACAAAAATATCCTGCTGATATATTGATTGGGATTGTTTTGAACCTGTAGATCAATGTGGGGAGAATTGACAACCCAACAACAGTGAGTTTCCTGACCCATGAACATGTATTTTACTCCACTTATTTTGGTTTTCTTTAATTTTTCTAGTTAATGTTTTGTAGTTCTTAATGCATAGGTCTTTTACATCTTTTGTCAGATTTATCCCTCCCTAAGTGTTTCATTTTTTCTGCATTGTTCATTGCTAGTATACGGAAATACAATAGACCTTTATATACTGATCTTATATCCAGAAATATTATTAAATTTACTTTTTTATGGATTCCATAGAATTTTCCTATATATTATTGTTTCTTCTGTGAATCAGAAGAATTTAATTTTCCCTTTCCAAGTAGGAATTTCTTTTTTTCTTTTTTGCCATTTGGCAGTGGCTGCAATCTCAAGTCCAATGCTAAATAAAGTGATAGGAGTGGGCATCATTGCCTTGTTCCTGATATACAAGAAAAGTATTCAGTATTATTCACATAAATACAATGTTAGCTGTCGATTTTCTGGGCAGGTGACTTTTATCAGGTTCCAGAAATTCCCTTACATTCTTAAGTTAGGGATAGATACTAGGTTTTTTTCATACAATTTTCCTGCACCAATTGAGATGATCATATGATATTATTCTTTCATTAATAATACAGATAATTAGTTTAATTAATTTTTGAATGTTAAATATGCCTTGAATTTCAGGGATAAACCACATTTGGTCATAATGCATTATCCTTTTCTCCATATTATGAGATTCAATTGTCTAAAATTGAATAATAATCCATGCATCTATATTTATTAAAAGTATTCACTAGTAGTTTGTCTTTTCTTGTAAGAATTTGTGTAGGTAGTTATCAGAGAAATATTGACCTCATAAAATGAGTTGGGGAATATTTCTTGTCTCCAATTTTCTGGGAAAGTTTATGCAGAATTGGTGTTATTTCTTCATGAAATTCTTAGTCTAATTCACTAGTGAAGCCATATGGGTTTAGTGCTTTCTTTGTGGAAAGGTTTACTACAAATTAAATTTTTCAATGAGATGTAGAGCTATTCAGGTTATCTACCTCTTCATGAGTAAGCTTTAGTAATTTGTATCTTTTTAAAAGTTTCCCTTTCATTACACTATCAAATATATTGAAATAATTTTTTCTAATATTTTCTATTTATCAATTTAATACATATAGAATCTCCAATAATGTCATCTTTATGATTCCTGATATTGATAATTTTTCTTGTCGTATTTTTTCTGATCATTCTGATTGGAAGTTAATAATGTTTATTAATCTTCTCAAAATATAGCTTTTGGTTTCATTGATCATCTTTGTTATTTTCTTTTCTTTGTTTTATTGGCTACCAATCTGATGTTTTTTCCTGTTCTCTGTATATACTGGGTTTAATTTGCTTTATTATTTCTAGTTTCTTAAAATAAAAGCTGAGGTCATTGATCTGAAAACTCTCTTCTTTTCTAAGATACACATCTAGTGCTGTACATTTTCCTCTAATTACTAATTTCACTGCTTTCCTCATATTTTGATATGCTGTGTTTAAAATTCATTCATTTAGTTTGATTTTCCTTTGAAACATGGGCTCTTTAGAATTTGTTAACTAATTTCCAGTTGGAGAATTTTTTCCAATATTTTTCTGTTATTAATTTCTAATAGAATTTTATTTTGAGAACATATTTTGTAGGACTCCAATTCTTCTAAGTTTATTAAGAGTTGTTTTATGGTCCGGAATATGGTTTATGTTTGTAAGTTTTTCCAATAGTGTGCAAATTAGTATTTTTTAATCCAATATATTCTACTCTGAAATAGTGTCTTTGTTATTGTTCCATGTTTGTTTCAGTCCTGCTCTCTTTTCCCTTCCTCACATGTAGATTGAGAGCTTCATTTGTGTGGAACCGTGTTAAATTACTTCTCTGCACCTCCCATCTCACTTAGCTTAGGGATAATTCCACTTTAAACACACACACACACGACTTATTTATCAATTAATTAAGTATTGCAAATGAATGTTTCTTACATCCAGGGGATTAATATCTGGCAAGATTGGCTCTGTCCTTGTCTGCTGCTCATCACCAAAGTATCCTTTATTCTCCACTCCCAGTGTATCTCTAGGCAGGCTGTAGAGAAGAAAATTGAACACTGACACAAGCTATAAGACAAGCCTGTAGTTAAAATAAAATCATCTACAACATTTTTAAAATACTGATACTCATGTTGCATCCTATAACAATTAAGTCACAATGTCTTGGGGGAACACCAATATCAGTATTGTTTTGAAAGATCTCTAGGTGATTTTAATGTGAAGAAAAGTGTGGGAACCATTGGGATAAGCATTTGGATATGGGCTAGTATGTAAAAGCTTAATTTACTACTTTCTTACCTGGTCTTCAGTAAGAGGATTATATTTTTTCCCCCTCGATTATCCTCTGTGGCCACAAAGCTTAGATATTCTAAGTAGTGGTCCCCTTCAACATACAGAAAATGCAGACATACCTCTGAACTTGCTTCAACTTAATACATTTTTGGTAACGAATTAAAAATGTGACAGCTCCAACACCAGTAACAACCAGGACAAACACAACAACCAAGATAACAACATCTGCAACATTAAAATACATGGTTATTAGCCAGGGCATCAATTTTAGGACAGTAGAATACTAATATCTCGAATTAAAAATGTGACAGCTCCAACACCAGTAACAACCAGGACAAACACAACAACCAAGATGACAACATCTGCAACATTAAAATACATGGTTATTAGCCAGGGCATCAATTTTAGGACAGTAGAATACTAATATCGAATGCAGCTGTTACAACCTTGCTTCTTCCTTCCTAAAGGAATATAATTACTCTTTCTGCAATTATTTCCACATAAAGTAAAAAGCCAAAACATTATACAAATTATCATTTGTATTAGCAATTGACATTTCACCAAAGATTCCTCTACACAGGAAATGTTTTGGTTGTCATTAACTAACTGACTATAGAAAAGGTCTTGTATTGTGGGTTCTCAGAAGACCTAAGCCAAATTTACCAAAACATTATACAAATTATCATTTGTATTAGCAATTGACATTTCACCAAAGATTCCTCTATACAGGAAATGTTTTGGTTGTCATTAACTAACTGACTATAGAAAAGGTCTTGTATTGTGGGTTCTCAGAAGACCTAAGCCAAATTTGAACAGCAGAAGATCTATTAATTTTAAAAGGCAGTTGTAGTAAATTCAGTTTGGGTAGCCAGACATGCAAAATAATAAAAAGACCAGACAAATCCATACAGAAACACAACAATTATGTAGCATATGCTGAAAATAAGAAAAAAAAAACGCCAAAACATTCTCACTGGATAGGCTTTTGATATTTATAAGATATTATATTCTAGGATGCTCACTGGTAACATTTACATGCAAAATAATAAAAAGACCAGACAAATCCATACAGAAACACAACAATTATGTAGCATATGTTGAAAATAAGAAAAAAAAACCCCAAAACATTCTCACTGGATAGGCTTTTGATATTTATAAGATATTATATTCTAGGATGCTCACTGGTAACATTTATGGGTTCTTCCCAGTGTACAGGTGCCTGTACTTCTTCACACTGGCACTCGAGTTCATGGCCATGCACCTGGAAGAGCAGTCAATCACATGTTATCAAATGACTGACATAAGCTTGGTACCTCACTTAGCTTACTATTAGCATGACATCAAATGCACACACACACGCACACACACACTTTTTATTGATTAACTAAACTACCTACAAAATCAAGGATGAACAAAAATAAGCAAACAAAATACAAGAAGCAACCACCTTTGAAGAAGAGAATGATACCGACAAATTGAAGGACATATGAACAAGACAGCATGATTTACCTATTTAGAAAGAATCCATGTCCTTAAATGAACAGGCCCTATTAGAGTTGGACATATCATATTGACATGGGAAATAAATGGTGGCACAATGACAATGTTTAATTCATCAGAGAAAACTGTGTAATAGTTATGAACACAGACTTGTCACTGTAAGAGATGTGAGAGATCGAAGTTTAAGTTCAGGTTTAAGTTTTATATGTACATAAATTACTGGATTTCTAGACTACTGGTCCAATAATAAAACATCTACTTGTAATTATGGCAACATCTACGTGCAATAATGTCTAGTTTGGCTCTTTAGATCGGTTTTATTGATAACACTTGAAATAAATGGATTCCAAATACATATTTGATTTGAAAGTCAGCATAAATACAAATATGCATACATATACATGCACACACAGGCTCAGAAATAAAGTCCTATGTAAATAAATGGCTAGTAAAATGTTAATTTAAAAGCAGTAGAATCTTACAGCATTTTCCTCACAATGAAAGGGGCAATTGGTTGAATTGTAGACCTGTTCAACATTTACACATTCACCATTGCTGCACACCTAGAAATGAATTAACCAACATGAGTTAGAATGACTTACAAGGTATGTGAAATTGTAATTTCATGTAATTGCATGTGAAAGGTATAATACATTCTAATTTATGTGATTTAATTACAACTTAGGCGATTCTTTCCTGTTGTGATATTCCAGTTCTAGTGTCTTCGGTGGACAGGGAAATTCTCTATAAATATTTAATGAAGGAACGGTACATGCAAACATTGTTGTATACAAACTCATTAATTATTAAATATTTATGTCCTTATTAATTATTTGAATGTTAACCAATACAAATTCTATTATTATAATTCCAACAATTTCTTCTGTTTCTATCAAGTTTTCCTTTTGATTTTATATAATGATCTATGCTTATTATACCACAATTAATTGCTGGTTGGGTATTTTATTGATATCAATTAATCTTTTTATTTATGCTGAATACCTTTGTTTTAAATGTTCATTTTCTTGGTAAATTTTATCACCAAAATATTGTTGTTTTTGGTTTTTGCCTGGTTTATCTTTGCCCATTTATTTAATTTTTAACTGTTATTTTTACTTTTACTTATAACTGAACATTAATTTTTTTGCCACCAATACAAGGATAATATTTAAATTTTAAATCAGGAGATTTTAATTCATTCATAGGTATTGTGATAAATAATATGTTTAATTCCACTTCTTTCATCTTATTATATTATTTTTAATATTTGACATTTCACCTTACATTTTGCTATATTTATCCCTTTATTCATCAATTACTTTTTTCTATTTTGAAAGTTATATATGATATTTTCTAAATATTGATTTCATTTAAATTAGAATATTTGAACCTATGCAATTCTATCATTTTCAAGAAAAAGTCAGCATTAACTTCTCTTTGTATGAGGTAAGATATTTATCATATTTTTACTTCTTTCCTCTTCCTTTCACTTCAAGTTAATTATTTGAGTAAACTGAGATTTTAGATTTCTGAAAATTATTATTATTCACTATTCAAGATATTATTAGCAGTCTTATAATAAAAACACTAAGCATAAATAACTCAAATTTACTCAAAAGTTTTATAGATTTGGTTGCTTGCAACCATTTATTTAAAAGCCTATCTTCTCATTTTGACTTCATAATTTAAATTAATTTCCCAGTTGACTATTTTTCTTGACTATTTTTCTTTTCAGAAAATAAATGTGGTCTATATATTACTGCATATTTTCTTAGTCACAATGTGTGTGAGGGTATCACTCTCTTGCTTTACTGTCTGAATAATAACTTGGCTGTATGTATGGTTTTAGGGTCCTGATATTTGTGTTCCTCAAAGCTCTGTAGATGTTGCTTCATTATCTTCTGGTACTTCTTGTTGCAAAGAAATATGATGCTAACCTGACCATTTTTCCTGTAGAAAAATAATGACCCGTCCTCCTTTGTGTTTGTAGCACATTTTCTTTACTCTTGACATTCCTGGCATGAGAGTAAGCATAAATGCTCATTTCTTCCAATGAATTTCTCCTGGTACTAAATGAATTTTTTATTTTATACATTCCTCAGATCAGCAAAATTTATTATTATTATTTTTCTAATTGTATTTTCATCTCTTCTGTTTTATCTAGGATTCCTATTAAATCTGTATGGTATTTCTTAGGATTGTATTTCCTGCTTTTATTTATTTTCTTTTATTTTTAAATTACTTTATCTTGTCCACCTGTGTTATGAAGCTCAGCTCCTAATTTACTTATTTTTTTGGTAAAATCCATTCTATGGTTTATTGTCCAAATTACATATAAACCAGCAATCATTATATTTTGTACTTTGAAAGCAATGCTTCTTGATCTCAAATTACACCATTTTGTAGAGATTAAGTATTTTTTTAAATCTTACCCCCGAATTTAACTTTTACTTGATAAAGGAAGGAATCTTTGAACACCAAGAAGTAGAAAGAAACAATGGGAAAGTAAAAATATGGGTACAAACAATAGGCTATCATTCTCCACTGGAGTTTTCTGAATTATGTTTGATTGTTGAAGTAAAAACTATAATATGGTTCTCAATGTACCTAGAGGAAATACTTAAAATAATTGTATTATAAATGGGGAAGATAAAGGGACTTAAAGAGAGGTAAGATTTCCACCCTTTATTTGAAATGGCAATATATCTGCCCTGGTGGACTGTCATCACTTTTTTTTTTTGTCCTTTTTGAGACCCGCCGCACTGCGCTCAGCCAGTGAGCACTGTGAGTGCACCAGTCATCCCTATATAGGATCCGAACCCACGGCGGGAGCGCTGCACTCTCCCGAGTGTGCCACGGGCTCGGCCCGGACTGTCATCATTTAAAGAATTTTGCAGCACTTCCTTCTGACTTCCTTGGTTTATGATGTGCATTATTCATCAAATTGTTTTCCCCTATAGGTAAGATGTGTTTTCTCTCTTGTTGCTCTCAATACTTTTTCCTTTGTCTTTAGTTTTTCAATTTCAGAGGATTTATTCTGTCTGACATTCACTCAACTTCTCTCTCTAAGGCTCTTTTTTTTTTATTTCTTCTGTTCAGATTAGATAATTTCTATTTTTATTGTTTTCAAGTTCATTTTTTTCACAGTCATGTTATTTTTATTATAATCTTCAAGAGAAAAATGTGCAATTCAAAAGATGTATGCATATTAAAACATCTCACTTATCTTAGTTACATTTCTATTACATTTTTCTTAATATTTCTGGAAGAAGATAGCTTACTAGTTACATTAGTTGCTCCCAAACACTTTTAGTTCACTGATTCTTTCTTCTTTTCCCTCCATTGTGCTGTTAAGTCCATCCATTGGATTTTTAATTTTTATTATTGTATTTTTCGGTTCTAAACTTTTCATTTGGTTCTTATTTATATTTTATACATCTTGACAGACTTTCTATTTCTTTGCCAAGATGCTCTTTCTTTTTATTTATTTTTTTCCATTTGTTTCAAGTGTGTGCATAATTGCTCAGTGAAGCATTTTTATAATGGCTACTTTAAATTCCTTGTCAGAATTCCAACATATGTGTCATCTTATTGTTGCATCTGGAGATGGTATTTTATCATTTACATTGAGATTTTCCTGGTTCTTTGTATAAGGAATGATATTCCTTTGTATCCTGGATATTTAAGGTACTATGAGATACTGGATCTTATTCAAATGATTGTCTTAGCAGGCCTTCTCTAAAACCATGCCTTATTCGTGCCAGATGAAGTGAAAATCCAGGTTCTTTATATGGCCTTCATGACACAGTGGGGATGGGAGGATTCATTACCACTGAACTGTGATAAAAAGTCTTGACACCCCACTAAGCTCCTTCTAAAACCCAGCATGGAGGGGAGGAGCATCTGTTATAGTTGAAACAGGATGGAGGTCTAGGCTTTTCCCTTGATCTTTGCCGATGTGGCTGCGGTAAGACTGCAGTATTTTTCTCTCTGGTGTTTGTCTGGAGTAGGGTTATTATTTCCAAAATATTTTCTATCTTGTTAGCTCACTTCTTTCCTGGTTCCTTGGCTAGAGAGAGTGAGATTTTCTTGGTGCTTTTTTTGTTTGTTCCAACTAGTGTTTCCAAGGTGTAGGCTTATCTAGCACTCAATCTGGCATATAGAGAAGGCAAAAAGAAAACCCAGAGAACCTACTCTCCTGTGCTTCCTCAGGTCTCAAGGTCTCTAGCTCATCTTTCTTCTCCCAACCTAGCAAGGTCTTATGCTTTTTAAATATATAATGTCCCTTGTTTTAACTGTGTTTAGCAGAAGGAGAAGTGTCTACTCCATCTCATCTGGAACCAGAAGTCCCTATATGTATTTTAAAAGTAAATCCATTATTAAAATCTTCCCTAAAAATGTTTCAAATACTACTACACACCTATTAGAATAACCAAAGTTCAGAATACGGATGACACCAAATGCTGGTGAGGATGCAGAACAATGCAGGCTCTCGTTCACTGCTAGTGGGAACGCAGAGTCGTGCAGCCACTTAGGAAGACAATTTGATGGTTTCTTACAAGACTGAACATGCTCTTGCCATACAATCCAGCAGTTGCACTCTTCAATTTGCTCAGGGAAGTTGAAGACTAGTGTTCACACAAGGGCCTGTGCATGAATGTTTATAGCACTTTTGTTTAGAGATGCCAAAATTTAGGGGCAATCAGAATGTCCATCAGTAGGTGGGTGAATGAATAAACTGTGGTGCATTCAGACAGTGCAGTATTGGTCAGTACTGAAAAGAAATGAGCTATCAAGCCATGAAGCAAACTTAAATGCATATTACTAAGTAAGCGAAGCCAGTCAGAATGGGGCTAAGTCCTATATGATTTCAATTGTGTGGCATCATGGAAAGGGCAAACTATGGAAAGGATAAAAAGATCAGTGGTTATCATGGGCTTGGAGAGACGGTGGGATGAATACACAGAACACAGAGGAACGACCGTATACTATATTGGTGGATACATGTTCTTATAAATTTGTCCAAACCCATAGAACGTTCAACACCAAGAGTGAACCCTAATGAAAAACTACAGATTTTGAGTGGTGGTAACGTGTTATGTAGATTCGTCATTTGTAACAAATGCACCACTTTGGTGGGGGGTGTTGATAATGGCAGAGGCTGTGCATGCAATGGGGATATGAGAAATCTCTGTATCTTCTGTTTAATTTACACTAAAATTCTCTTACAAATAGCATCTTTTAAAAAACGTCACTTTTTCTGGATGACTTTCCTCTTTTTTAATGTATATCTGTTTCCTAGGGGACTATTGCCTATGATTTCTCAGGTTGGTTTCCTTTGTTCACACTGTTGAATTCTTCCATGTCTCTTGCTATTTCTTCTCTTTGTCTGTTCTCATAGAATGAATTTTATGTACACATGATTGTGCCCTGGGAAGATTGTTTTAAAACCCATGTAGATAACTCTTCAAGTATTTCAGGTTCAACTAAAGGGAAATATTGAGATGCGTGTTACTTTGATTTTGCTTTTTTCATATGTTTAATAAAGGGAGAATCACAGACGGTTTTGCAACAATTCTTCCATGTAAGAAGATGATCTAATTTTCTTCTCCCCTCCTCTCCTCTCCTGCCCCCTTCTTCCTTCTTCACTCTTCTACCCTTTCCTTGTCTTCCCTATTCTTCACTTTTATTTCCTTTTCTCTATCTTTCCCTCTCTATGCTGTTAGTACCATAGCATAACTAAGGAAAAAGGCACTTAGTGGCAATGCAATATATTTGCCCTATCATTCTGTGCCAAATTAAAATGTATCCAGGAAAAATAAATACTTAGACAAAGAAAAAAGTTTTTATGCATATTAAGTTCACTATATCTAAAAACAGTATCCCAATGCAGATGACTAGTGTCATTGTGATATCAGCAAAGACTTGCATTTGCTGTGCACAAATTCTCTCATTAGGAATTGGCTGAAGAGCTGGCACCACTGATTGGTGCCTCTGCTGTAAACCTTCTTGGGAGGAAGAGGCACTCCGTGTGGTGGTACATGGTCATGTATCCCAATGCAGATGACTAGTGTCATTGTGATATCAGCAAAGACTTGCATTTGCTGTGCACGAATTCTCTCATTAGGAATTGGCTGAAGAGCTGGCACCACTGATTGGTGCCTCTGCTGTAAACGTTCTTGGGAGGAAGAGGCACTCCGTGTGGTGGTACATGGTCATGGCACATTTGTAAGACTGACATGTATTCCTTAACAACTGCTTCCCTATCAGCCTCTTTCTTCAGTCCCTGCCACTCTTAATGAAGGGAATGCCAGACTTTGACTTCATACCTTAGGTTGATTTTCTGTATCTTAAGTGAATAGCAAATTGTTTGGTATTTTCTTCAGCCTGATGCTGCATACACTCTACCTTGATGAACATCCTTGAATTTTCTAGAAAATTAAATTTACTTTAATTTTCACAAATATAGATTTCTCTCCATTTCAATATTCATTTAGTCATTTTAATGGGGAACAATATAGTTCAATGTATGGACTTGAAATGCAAATCTAAAGTAAATCATTAAGTTCTAATTATTATTTTTTTACATTCTGAATTTCTATTATCCAATTTATTTTTCTATTATGCTATAGAAATGCCACTGTAATATCTGCAGGTGGTGGTGCAGAGAGAGAGGTAGAAGACATATTATATGGAGAGAAACTACTTGATTGCAAAAGCTGACTTTTTGGTAAGGTACTGTATGTTTCTCATATATGCTAGATTAGCTGGCTATTGTTTATAGTATACATTCTAACATTTTCATCTTGGTATGATAAACCCTCTCTAATATGGCCTTATACTATCCGTTCAGCTTCATCTTTTGCCATTTTACCCAAAGCTGAAGACACTCTGAAATTGTTGGTTATCTGAAGATGCCATATGCTTTGTGCCTTTTCACATTGTGTAGGTATTTCTGAAAAGTCTTTCCCCATTTTCTGTGTGTTAAAATTGTTGGTTATCAAGTGATAACCTTCTATGAGCAAAGTAAGCCCCTTCTTTTAGATTCCAAAAGCACACTGGTCACAGCACTGCAAGAGTACTGTTGTCAAATTGCAATGATCTGTTTAGTTAATGTGTGAAATTCTCAAGTACACTCATCTTTAAATCATCTGTGTCTAGGATAGTCATTGGCACCATAGCACATGGCCAGTAAATATGGTTGAATAAACAAAAATAAATGAAGAATGTATGACTACTTTATAGTCACATTAGTTAGAAAATTATTGTGTCTATAATTTCATTACATGTCTACTGTTAAGATACTTGTTAAGCTCATTTATAAAGTAATTATATATTTGGAATAACTAAAATTAGGCAAAATGAATATTAATTACAGTGTTATTACTCCTCTGCTCCTCAATTAGAAAACAAAGATGCCAATTTTTTCCTGCTTTTTTATATATATAGATCCCTCTGGAACCAATTATAAGATCCAGTGACATTTTAAAACAGCTGAACGAAGAAGTTTCAATAAAGCAAAGGGATTTCGTCTTACCATTCCATCTCCACATTTTGTTCCAGAAGCAACTAAGCCAATATCTTCAGAATTGTGGTGTAAAAAAATGGTTTTGCATTTGATAGTGACATTCTGCTGTGAATTCTTAAGGTAATAGGTCTTGTCTTCCCCAAGGAGAGATGAGCGTTGTCCTCCAATACAGTATATCTTTCCACATCGTACATCTCTGAAGGAAAGGAAGAATATTCTCAAACTTACAACCAGAAATAGAGCTTAAGAGAATAAGCTGGCAGCATCCTGGTCACTTTTCTCTAGACACAGGTTTGTTGACAGGTTAAAGGGGCCAGGAGACGCAGAGGAAAACCATTGGATAGCAAAGTCCTGACCCCGCGAATTGAGATGAGTAGGTGAAGAATGTAAAATGATCACATTTCTTTTTGATATCTCTATGATTCTCACAAATAAACATTAGCTCAAGTTCATGGAAGAATATTTCTCATTAGTCATTTGAATTGGCATAACTTTAATCAGGACACCAAGAATCCCTTCTTATTCTTTCTTGCATAGAGCATGTCAGTTGATTCTGACAATAGACCTGTGAGGATACCATTATTATAACCCCATTTTACAGATTAAGCAGCAATTGAAAGGAATGGAAGTTAAGTGACTGTCTATTCTCACCTAGTGTATTTATGAGCAAATTTGAACTCAACCGTAGGTTTCTGAGGTTGTTGTTTTTAGCATAAATTTTGTTTTGTGGCATATAAAAAGCCCTACAGAATGTCGGTAACAAACCTAAAATTTTGGCTCATTCCTATAGGACAATAACAGAGAAATGAAGGCTATTATTTTTATCAATAAATCATTCACTATGATTGTCTCTCACCATCATCAAACAATTCAGAGCACTGAACACTCCGGGTGGGACATTTTCCCATGAAACAGTAGCCTTCTGAGTTCTTGCAAGGAGATCCATTGACTTGGAATTGGTCCTTAGGACATCCAGAAGAGTGGCCAGTACACACTTCAGGAAAATCACATTCATCTTCTGCTGGTCTGCATATGGACCCTGCTTTTTTCAACTGTTAAGTAAAAACAAAGAGACCGAATCTTGGACACATTTAATTAGGTAGGGTTCAGTAAGTAGGCAGAAAGCAGACCCATTTAATTTGTCTAAAAAAGGCTTTAAAGATGAATTATAACTGCCTTCTTTATTCTACTATTACTATCATCTGTAAATAGCTTGGATTTTATGTAATTTAGGAATAAGAAGATGGTGATTTTAAAATTTGGAATTAGAACAGCCTTAGGTAGAGTTGGAATGGAGATAAAATGAAGAAACGGTCATGTGTTCTCATTTATTTTGTTTTTTCTTTATCACTTGCTCCAGTACACGCATCTCTGTTCTCCCAGCACTCCCCCCTGACAACAAACAAACAAAACTGGAAGCCCCTGCCTAAAATGAGGAATCTACATTCTCAAAATATCAGAACCCTCCATATGACCTGGAAAAATACCCTGGCTCTTATTGCTGGAGAGAACTGCATTGAGATAGTCACTTATTTAGCCATTCAATATCTATTTAATTGTGCTGGGTTCTACTGGATTTGAAGATGTTCAAGGCATGCTTTCTTTTCTTTCCTTCTTTACAGCAGGGTAAACACAAAGTGTTAATAAACCTTTGGACAGAGCCATTTGGATTTCTGGTCATCTTGCCTAGGAATATTTTACTACCTACTAGCCACAATCACTTTCCAATCCCAATATAATCTTTTTCCCTTTTAGCTCATTGTTGTTGGGATATGAATTTTCCTCCCAGCTGAGATTAAATAAGTTAGACTTAATCTAACTAAAGATTTACAAATGAGCAAGGAGAGTGTTGGTCATGTGACTTTACTCCTAACACACCAAGTGCTGCTAACCAGCTTCTGCACTCCCCAGACCATAGCACTATCCAATGCTCCTAAGTCAGAGCATCTCAGGTATTTGCAAGCCTAGCCCCATTCCAGAATTAGGGTGTTGGGTCATCCAATGCTCAGAAAGTTGTTTGGTCCTTTATACACTTAAAGTGAAGACAGCAAAACCATCTGAGAGCACAGGATCTTACCTGACAAGATTCACAACATTCTCCTTCTGCACAAGTAAATCCTGGCTTCAGTATACATTTGTGTGCATCACAGCAAGGATTAGTACACTCCTGGCAATAACCAAAATTTAAAGATCAGAACTGGATGTGTGTTTTGGTTCGTGTTCAAAGAATTAGCTAGTTGTACTTCTGTGTAATCTTTCAGAGTTTTAAATTTGTAAATACAAATGCATGATCCTTGGCTATGGTATTTAGGTAAAGATTACTGTTTGGAGCTGGTGTCTGGGACTTTTACTGTGTTTCCTTGTTGTGTGGCTGTTTGGTACTCCACAGCTAATGAATTCTCATTGACAGAATTAGACAGTCAAAAGTTTGTGACTTTCTGTTCTCCTGGTGACTTCCATTTTCGGGAAGGCTCCTGCCACTTCCTTAAACTAAAGTTCAATATGAGGTACTATAACTTCTGAAGATCTGATTTTCCCTTTTGCTCAAGATGCCAGGTATTTCAGGCTGATCTTTCTTTTTTTAAAAAAAAAAAATAAAGATGCATCACTAAATAATCTCCTGGTGACTTCCATTTTCGGGAAGGCTCCTGCCACTTCCTTAAACTAAAGTTCAATATAAGGTACTATAACTTCTGAAGATCTGATTTTCCCTTTTGCTCAAGATGCCAGGTATTTCAGGCTGATCTTTCTTTTTTTTAAAAAAAAAAAAATAAAGATGCATCACTAAATAGCAGCAGGATGGTCACTTAGGCCCTATCTACTTAAAGTAAAATTGCTTAGAAAATTGTGTGTTTGTTCAGGTCAGGTGCTTCATGTGTTAGAGTGAAACTGTGGAACCATTTCATAGAATGTGCATGGGCATTATCCAAACTTAAGAGGCTCATCACATTTAATCTAAGACAAAGACTAGTTCTTGTAATCTCTGAACAGGTCACTGCCTCCACTCTAATAATAGTATCTTAATCACTGTTCTCTTTTGAACTGTGCAGTGTCTAGAGCTTAGCTACTAAAAGTGTGGTCGTCAAACCAGCAGTGGCATAACCTGGCAGCTTGGTAGGAATGTAGAATCTCAGTCCTACTTCAGACCTACTGAATCAGACTCCATGTTTTAACAATGTCCCCTGGTAATTTATATGCACTTGTTAAGTGGTCTAGGACAAATACCTGTATGATGAGCTCTTGAAAGAAATAGCGTCTATGTTGGGGAAAAGCAGATCAAAAATTACTTTAAAATTTGCCTCAAAGCCTTTTTAAAAATGCTCCAGAGAACAAGACTGAAATTAATATGTGAAAGGTTAAAAGGTTTCCACTCTTTTAAGAAAAAGTTTCCTAATGAGAACTGTCCGACCATGATATAGGCTAGCCTCATAAGGCCCTGAGTAAAATCTGATTGACTATGACAGATTTTGCAGAACAGATTCCTACTGTGCATGAGAGAACAGATTTAACGACACTGATGGATCTTCCTCACAAGAAGAGCCAATTAATACATAAACCAGGCAAATGTGATACTGCTGATCTCTAGCAAGATCATTGTAAATGATTTAGGACTTGGTAAAAAAAGCCTTGAAATGAGGTTGCATAAACAGCTTGCTTCCAAATGAAAGAGAACAGCAAACAAACACAGTTTTAAAGCTTTACAAGAGACACCATGGTCGATTTGATTAATGGCTACATCCCTGCCTAGGTTCTGGCTGAGCATAAACTTTGTAACTTAAAGACAACATCAGTTGCAAATACCTGCACAGGGCCACAATCACATTCTTCTCCATCGTCCAACATTTTATTTCCACAGTATGGGAAATAGTTGAACTTGTCAGGAAATGGAACATTGAGCATGCACTTTGGCTTAGAATCCCTCAAGTATCGATGGTACTGGATTTGGCTGCATTTACTGAATTTTACTGCAGGAATGCTAGAGGTGGCATGAGATAAAAGATAAAGATTAATCAATGCATAGTGGTATAGCAGCCATGAAAGTTTTATGAAGAATTTAGAAAGAAAAGATATAAATGTGCACCATTAGAGCAGAGCAGTAACTAGGCTCTTTATTACGGAAAATTTCTTCTCCAAACACAGCTAACATGTTATTTTAGTGAAAATACTCTTGTTATATATTCTCCAACGACTCCCTCCTGAATCCGCCAGTTTAGCCTGGTTGTCCAGCCTTGCTGCTCCCAGAGTCCCCTTTATTTGTCCCTCTTGAAATAACCCATACACTTGTTTATCATCCCTGAAAATTACAAACTTCCCAATGCAAGGACTGTATCATGTTCAACTTTTTAAAAAAAAAATAGCCACTAGTTAACACAGTGCTTGGCTACAGAGTAGTCCCCTATAAATATTTGTTGAAATGAACTGTTTATTTAATAATGTCATATGTATCCTTAGGAACACAATATATTTCTTTCTAAACTTAAATCCACCTCCCCTTCACCTTCCTTTATTATTACTGACAAAATAGTTAAATACAGAAGGACTTTTAGTCTTGATTACGTTAGATTGGGATGGTGGGACTCTGAAAAAAACATTACTAATTATGTAGATAATTGTGTAAAATGAGATGCCAGTTACTCAGTTCTTACTCTATGCTAGCCACTGCATTTTGGTGTGTTAGCTACTGTACTTCACCTAATCAATAAGTGGAAGCATCATCATCCGCAGTCACTTTTTCTTACCATATACAATGCATTATGTGTACTTGCTGTGATTCAAAGATACATAAGACTTAGGAGCTGGCTGCAAGGTAATTTACAGTATAGGGGGACAGTGGACGTTCATTTATTCTGTAACTATTTATGAAGTACCTGAAATGTGCTGGGGACTTTGTTAGACAATGGCCATATAACAGTGACCCAAACAGACAAAACCCTCTGACCTCATGGAGCTTATATTCTAGTGGAAGAGTAAAATAAATAAGCCAAACATATAAAACATAGATTATGGTAGTTGGCTCTGTGGATTTATTGAATTGTGTCCCCCAAAGTTCATATATTAGAAACTTAATTCCCATTGTAGCTGTTGAGGGTGGGAAATCCTACTACAATAATTGAAAGGTGGGGCCCTAAGGAGGTGATTAGAGTGTAGGACAATGCTGTAGTGAATGGATTAATAATGGTCATTGGAGCATGGTTCTGAGGGCTTTAAAAGGAGAACATGTGAGAGGTTAATCTCTCTCTGCTCCACCATTTTCTGCCATGTGAGACCCCTGGGTCACTGTCGCCACCACCAAGACCCGCGTCAGATGTGTTCCCTGGACTTTGGACTTCCCATCCTCTGAAACTGTAAGTAATAAATTTCATTTTCTTTGCAAATTACCCAGTTCCAGGTACTTTGTTATAAGCAATAGAAATGGACTAATAGAGATGGTGATAAAGTACTAAGGAGAAAACAAAACAAATGCCATGATATGTGTACGAATGGGATAGATTTAAGAAGCTGGATTAGGTGGCCAGGGAAGGCCTTGTTGAGAATGACATTTGAGTAATGATGTGAAGGAGGAAATTATATCTTACAGCAAAGACGACAAAACAAGACATGCCGAGTCTATTTCTCCCCAGACTGCCTCGGTAGAGGTTGGTACCAATTGCTCATTGTGGTGATCCCAGATGGAACCTTTGCAGTGTTCCTGGACGGAGCTAGAGGTTTTCTCTTACCCTATCACTAGAGACACTACCACTTGATAAGATTTAGCCTTACAAGAGAAATTCCTTATAATAGGTCTTCTAGGAAATTCCAAAAAATAACAACATATCCCTACAATATTAAATCGTGACACAAAAGCTACTCCCCAAATATTTCAATGTATTCTCTATATTGTTTGAGCCTCACCTTCCACCACTATCCATCACGCATTTTCCAAGTGGACAGGTGCATGGGAACTCGTCATGCCACATCCCAAGGTTATGCCCCAACTGATGGGCCATTCTGTTTGCAACTATGTTTATGTCAGGTAAAAGATCCTGAGGCAAAAACAAACGAAAGAGTGCATTACAAATTTCTAAAAGATAGCACACTGTAGTACTTAGTTCTTCAAACTAGTGGTTGAGAGACCTGGTTTCTAACTTCTAGTTAACTGTACTTAGTTGAGAAGTCACAGACTTAGTTACCTCCCTCCTGGGCACCTTGGTTTCTTTAAGTACATAAAGAGGCTAGAAAAATGACTTTTTAAGCATCTCTAGCTCTAACATTTTGAAATTATTTTTTTGTAGCACAGTAGTAGTCACCATTGAATTTACTTAGACTCATTCTTACAAATAACTAAAAACTATTAACTACTGTTACAATGGTTTGAGTGTTTGTGCTCCTCCAAAATTCATATGTTGAAGCCCTTACCCCAAGGTTTGGGAGGTGATTAGGTTATGAGGACAAAGCCCTTATGAATGGGATTAGTGCCCTTCAAAAAGAAGCCTGAGAGAGACTCCTCATGAGGACAAAGCCCTTATGAATGGGATTAGTGCCCTTCAAAAAGAAGCCTGCCCCTTCCACCATGTGAGGACACTGTGAAATGGTGCCAACTATGAGCCAGAAAGCAGACTCTCATCAGAGACCAAATCTGTCACACCATGATCTTGGACTTTCCAGCCGCCAGAACTGTGAGAAATAAATTTCTGATGTTTATTAGCCACCCAGTTTATAGTGTTTTGTTACAGCGGTCTGAAAGGACTAAGATAAATGTCCTATGCAATATAATAAATATTATTGGTTATCTTTTCTATACTAGATATTCAAAGGGGATAAAAACAAAAATATGTGAGGTCCTTGTTTTCAATTTATAGTCTCACATTGCAAAGCAATGCTATATAATTTCAAGGGAGGGATTTCTATTATCAGGAAAATCTGAAGGTCAGAGATATAAAACTCATGGCAGAATCAGTTGTTATCTTGGCTCATAGTTGTATTCCATGTTTCAATCGCTAATTAATAAAAATAAAAATTCCAAAGAGGGGTAGGATATCATGTTACTGGAAATCTAATAAAATAACCCTAATCTGGTGATCTCATCTTACTTATATGAAATTTGAAATGTGTCCTGGACTGGTTTTAATATTATAATCACAGTAGTATAACAGCCTAGATCAAACTAGATTGACTCTATTATGCAAACCTTATGTTACTGAACTACCATAGACAAAGCTATAAGCATAAAAATAACTATATAAAAATTAGTTATGTAGTTATTTTAATAAGTGCCAGCTTCTAAGTTTGAGGTCTTAACAAGACTGGGCTGGGCACAGCAACAATTTATCAGAGAGATAAGGAAATAAATACAAACCTTTATGTTCTCAATAATCTCTTAGGGTTATTTGGACAGCATCTATTAGAAGATTAGTGACTTGGGAAAGGATCAGATAAACCAGAGGAGTCAAAGTTCATAGGCTTATGCTTTCTGAAAACAAAGGGCAAGGCTGTGTTGCTGTGATATATTAAGTGGTTTACACACTTCTTATCACAGGAACAACTGTCCTCACTTGCTAAATCAGCCATGAGATTTTGTATACGTTAATGTTCCTATAAATAGTGATATATATATTTTTTCCTTTTTGTCTTTTTTACTGACCGGTAGCAGGATCGCAACCCTCGGTGTCGTGCCTGCACCGGGGACCGGCAGCGGGATCGCAACCCTTGGTGTTGCGCCCGCCCCGCGCTCAGCCAGTGAGCAGGAACCGGTCTCCACATGGGATCTGAACCCTTGGCGGGAGCGCCGCCGTGCTCCCAAGCGGCGCACTCTCCAGTGTGCCACTGGGCCGGCCCAAATAATGATATTTAATATGCAAAATAGCTTTCCTAATCATGGTATGTTAGTCTGTGTCTACTGTTCTTTTAAACTCTGGTCAACATTAGCTTACCTTTATTATTCATCTACAGTTTTTTAAATAAAACATTTCTTTTCCCATTTAATAATGAAAACATAGCAGTTTATAGCATATCTTGGTGGAAATGTATGACAAAGTGCACACATGGTCTGTTTCAAAGGAACACAGAACATTACAGAAATTTAATTCAAACGTTGATTAAGTAATATAACAGAACACAGCCCACCTTAATGACACTGGAGGAATAATAGGGCAGGCACATACTTCCTGGGTAAGAAATTCCTTGCGCATGTGTGTAGAGCCACTTCCCACTATAAACAAGATGCAAATACATTCTTCAATCTGAGTGAGTAGTTTAATTAACACAAAAATAAAGTCACAGTAAACGACAATGCTAATGAGTTTGCACATAAAAGTGCCTTCTTATTTCTGGAGTTCTGGGACTGTGCATGACCTTATTTGATACTTAGCTCATTTTAAACCTGTGGCATACTAGAGGCATCGAAAAAGCCAGTTGAAATCTTAAGTTGAAATTGTAAAAAGTTGTTTTCTAAGAAACAGACAAAAAATATAAGGTTAGAATCTCATTTTACTTGACTCTAAACCACTTAAAAGACAAAAAGTAAATAAGTTAATTAAATTTAAAAGTGTTCAGAGGAAAAAATGCAACACAGTGAATGAACTCAACACTGTGATCAGTTAGGTGTGGTGGAAAATTTTTTAAACTTTCAATCAACCACAGAAACTCAGAGCAGATTTGATAGATATAACACAACTTTTAAAAGAGTTGTCATGCAAAAAGAGGACTATTACTGGATTATCTAAAAAGACAAATGTAGATGTGTTTAAATTTTTATTTAATTTTATTTTAATTCAAATTTTATTTAATTTCAAGAAGAGCATTTAGACTTGACCCGCTTTAAAGAGAGCTGTCGTTGGCTGGAGGAACACATTTGGAATGTAATAGGATTCAAATACCAGGAAGGTGGTCAGGCTAGATGAGCCCTTTTTGCCTTTTTACTTTTTTGGTCAGAATGATACACTCTCTGTCTTTACTATTGAAATGTTCCTATCCCCACATTTTTAGTGTCAGTATTTGACTATGCACCTTCAGGGAACTTGGAATTCTGATCTCCCTAGACTCTGGAGATCTTAGGAGAACACCACTTATGGAAGGGAAGTAACAGGAGAAGTATAATCTGGAGTCTGACTTCTCTCATGGTCACTTGAAACCCAAAGTAACACCATGATAATGCTATATATACCATTTTGCCACGTCTGAATCTATGTGAATATAGAAGGAAAGATGCACAAGAAACTCAACATGTAAGAATTCCCAAATATGATCCCCAGATGGGACACTTAGCACTTAATCCTGTTTCCCTATTTGCACATGTTATTGACATGAGAAGCTACTAGTAAGAATAAGAGACATTCTATGGCAGTAAAAGGTTTTCCTCTTATACCCATTTAAATATATCTGAACTTATTTATTAGGTATTTAAAAATACCTGTACAAGGAGGGAGTAAAGAGATTAATATTTCCCAGTATAAAGTTTATGGTGATATTTACTACCCTCCATCCCCCTAAATTTGGGGGCATGCCAGTGCATAAATATCCAAGACCATATCCAGGCACAACTATACTCTCAGAAATATGTGCTGTGTGCCATCCCAGGTGTGAAAATCAGGGATGATATTACTTTGGAGATCTGGTTCACTCTCCTCAATCTGCCAAATGACTAGACATGACCTCCAACAACAGGCTGTGGAAGCTTCATGTTTCTGAGTTCAGAGTGGGAGACAGTCAGCAAGCTGTGTCTGATTGGGAAGATAAACACTGATATTATAGGCAGATAAAGTAGGTAAAATGGGTACCACTCTAATATGTAGCTTTAAGGGTATCAGAAGAGATGATAAAAGATTCCATTGTTCCAAAGTAGTTCTTCTGCAATTTAAATGTTTCTTAGGACAACAGGACTATGCAAAACGTAAGTTCGTATTAAGTTGAGTTCCACAGTTATTCAGTCTTTTTTTTTTTTTTTTTGCAGGCAGCTGACTGGTACAGGGATCCAAACCCTTGATCTTGGCATTACAAGGCCATGCTCTAACCAGCTGAGCTAACCACCAGGCAGATTAGTTCCACAGTTATTCACCATTTCTCTCTGGGCTAAGTACTGCCCTAGATATTTTGAATAACAAAAATGATTAAAAAAAAATAGCCCCCTTTTAAAAGGAATTAATGATTTAGTAATCTAGACAAATCCAAACTTTAACTTAGGAATATTAAAGCTGTGGTAGGTTTAACTTATCAGATGAGTTATCTGTAAACTTGCATAGCAGAGAAGATGGTCTTGAAGGGCTGGTCACTGGACAGGCACATTTTGATGAGGAAAAATGTCCAGAGGGTAAGATTCTTTCCCAGAAAGGCAGATTTTGGTGGAATACTGGAATGGCATGGCTTGGGAGGGTGCGGGCAGTTAGAACTGGATGCTGATAAGTAATGTAAATGGATTCTAAAAGTACTTTTCTTACTTAATGACATTTTCAACTATGCCCAGGAATATGAATACATCAGATTTTTCTTTTCTAGTATTAATCAGTATGAGAAGGAAACATTATTAAATAGCCCACTAGGAAATTTTCTGAATAGCCAGAAATAACATTTTTGTCACCATGTACTACCAGAAAGTCAATTACTTTAAAAAGTTTTTTGTTGTCCATTTGTTTTGTCTTCTTTTTTAATAACCCACCTAAGGTGCACAGGAAAATAGACTAGTCACATACCTGAGTAACAGAACATGATCATAATTCTTCCTGTGTTTAAGGATTGTTTCTTGCCAACTTGAGAAACGCAATAAGGTAGTTTCTATATTTGAATCTATTTCTATTTTATCTCCCTTTGTCCATATTTCAAGGCCAACCAATGTCACATGAATATTCAAGGTTTTATAAATCTGTTCAAAGAAGAAATCATTTTTCACAAAGTCAAGTTGCTAGAAGAATCCTTCATCATCATTATATTACTTTACATATTCAAAAAACACAGCAATTTCAACTTGTGAGGTATACAAGCAAACAGTGCAGGTTTCATTTTACAAACAGATATATTGAAATAAAACGTAGAGTGTATTGCACAGAACACTGGGTGAATGTCCAGGGCCAGCAAAGAAATTGACCAAAGAGGTCTGATTCCCCTTGAAGTATCATAAGCCCTGCAGGACTCAGGATGTGTCCAGAAGAAAGAATTTATTAAAGCTCTGAGATTATAACTGAAAACATGAATTTACTAACAGAGCCACAGATGGCTTTTCTTCCATCTCTCTACTTTAGGCCAAGAGTTGCTTCTGTGGCAGACAGGAAAGTTGGTAATGGTTTTCAAAAATTTAGTTTAGCTGCCATGTTTGATCTCCATATTCAATATTTATTTATTTATTTATTTTTTCCTTTTTGTCTTTTTTTACGTGTCCGGCAACGGATCGCAACCCTCAGTGTCGCGCCCGTACCGGACGGGACCGGCAACGGGATCGCAACCCTCGGTGCCGCGCCCGCACCTTGCTCAGTCAGTGAGCAGGAACCGGTCTGTATGTGGGATCCGAACCCTCAGCGGGAGCGCCGCCGCGCTCCCAAGCGGCGCACTGTAGCAGTGAGCCACCGGGCCGGCCCTCCATATTCAATATTTAGGAGCACTTTTTTTTTTTTTTTTTTTTTGGTCTGAGGCACTTCACTGGGGATTGCTCAAAGGTGGAAGAAATAGTTGCCTTGAAGGCTTCTCGTCCTTATTTCCATCTGCTTCTGAAAACACTTACTTGATAGATACTCTGATGCCAGGACAAAAGATGACAGACAAAAGAGTGTAGGTAATTATTATGAGAACTGTGAGACAACGAACTATGTGTTATATTGATTTTATATTCTATAACAGCCAGTACAAAGTAGGCTGAAAGAATTAATGATAAACTATGAACACTGAATCAAGATCAGAAATGGAAACGTCACGCATACAACATTACTACAGGTACAAAGTTACAGTTAGAGAAGAAGAATAAATTCTAGTGCTCCAGAGTGACTATATCTAATCACATTGTATTTTATATTTCAAAATAACCAGAAAAGAGGATCTTGACAGTTATAAACACAAAGAAATGTTAAACGTTTGGGTGATAGCTATGCTAACTATTCAGGTTGGATCATTATATAATACATGCATGTATCGAAACAACAAACTGTGCCCCATAAAAATGTATAATGAAAAATAAATAAATTAAATGATTGCAATTTTAAAAAAAGGAAACATACCTAGTTGTTAAGAAGTTTAATATTCATATTATTCCTATAGCAATAACTTTGTGTTAGTTTTTACTTGAGCTAACCTGTGCAATAGGAATACACTGAATATCATGTGTTAACATAATGACCCAGAAAGGCCATTTCATAACCATGAGAACTGAGCTTCATTGAAACTTATAAGAAGTTAGACAGGTAGTCATATCACGACCTCAAATCTGCACTGAAGCTTGTGATGCCCATCCTCTTTCCTCTTGACCCTGATATTATTGTGAAGTAAACATTACGAGTCAGGTCCTTCAGAGCAAGAATTATTTAACTTGGGATCTGTGGATTCTCTCTAATTATGGTGGGCTTTGCATTCATAAAACTGGATGCAGTTGCAAACGGAAACACTATTTGTTATCCTGTGAGTGCATTCTCCTCTAGTGAGAGTTAATCTTGTGAAATGAAAGCCATGTTTTATTTGCTAAATGCTTGGATAAGTTTGGAGATACATCTTCAAAAGGTGGTGGAGAGTTTAATTGCTCTTCATAGTAGAGAAAGAACTTTGCAATTTCTGAGATAAGAGGGGTAAAGACATAAGGAAAATAAAAGTGAGAGAGGATACAGTGAAATAAAATAGTTTGGGCTGTGTGAAAAATAAAGGGCCAGTGAGAAGTGATACAGTGAGAAGGCTTATGGAATTTTAGATCCCATTACTTTAAATTGTTAGTGGTAAAATGTGCTGTGCCACCTCCCAATCTAAATGCAAATCTTCAGTAAAAGTTCAGCAGTATTCAACAATTTTGTATTTTTGTTTACTTTGGAGGTGGGGAACTGAGAAGAGAAACAAAGTCTTGAATTAGGGTCAATGCCAGGGCAGTGTTAAAGACACAATCAGAATATATGAGAAATGGAAGAAAACAGAGGTGACTATAAGATCTAATCATTCCGCCCCACATGGTTCCTACCTATCAGAAAAAGTCATGGCAGGATTTTCACTTTCCACAGATATAGACTTAAAGAGTGGACAGGAGTTCTGCTCCTGCCTGAGATACACAAAGTTGGAAAGAACGTCGCTTCTACCCGGAAAAAGAAAAAGCAAGAGAATCTACAAAATCATATCTCTCCTTGAAAGTATCAGAGAGCTGAGATAACAGAGCCAATGAATAGCCTGAAATCCGAGGAAAGACAATCTCCTTCAAGCAGATGGTACTGGAGCATCTCCCCTGTGGCAGAGCTTGAGAGATGAAAAGATCCTGAGCTCCACATAAGCAGGTAAGAAGAACTCACCAGATGCGTTGAAAGAATTGCTAGAGGCCAGGTGTGGGGTGGAATGGCAGTAGAAGGCTCCATGGCCAACATGGACATAAGACTCTTCATACCACGTACAGGCTCTTCTCCAGAGCCTCCTCCAAATGATGGAGCTCAGAGTGGAAGACTGGAGATACCCTCCCTCAGTGGTAGGAGCCCGAAGGACGGGGTCAACGGCTTCTCTGAAAAAATTATATAATCTACCAGATTCTTCTCCCTGAGGAACAAGAGCCTTAAGCTGCTGAGGGAACTGCAGAAAATCAATTTTATTTTTAATCCACAGAACTCAAATGAAGGCCTACTGTGGTTGAAGGAAAGGAAAAGAAAAAAACCTTCTACCCCTGGAGGAGAGGCAGGAAACCATCCTGAGCCCAAAACATTCAAGGTCTCCTACCAATATGGAAGGAGAATGAACATTGAAAAACACCCACCCAAAGACCATGGGTAGGGCTTCCCTAAGACTGAGGGTAGATCAACAGAGAATGTTCTGGGCCCCACACCTAGGCCAGCAGTCACCCAGTAACAACAATAGCAGATTACTACTGAAGAAGAGATGAGAACTTGGAGGGAAATCTTCTCTGAGACTCTGGCCCTTGATAAAGGCCCAAAGTTGACGGTAGAACAGGAACATGAAGAAAACCTGTCCCACAACCCAGGACCCTAAGCACAAGGCAATGCAAGAGGAATTTGAGGTTTGTGGAGTGCTGTGGGGAACTATAGCAACCACAAAGCCCCAGACCAGCTCAATTTCTGACACAACTTGTTTAATTCCACATTAATGGCCTAGCAAAAGCAGAAGTGTATTATTTGCAGACATAAGTACTATTTCCTACATCCACTATCCAATAAAACATTAAAAGATACCCGAAAAGAGGGTGGAAAAATAACCCACTGTTTAAGAGAAAAGAGTTGAGAAAACTAGACTCACAGATGGCCCACGTATTGAATTTATCTGATACGAAATTTGAATTAATTATTAGTAATATGTTAAAGGCTGTAGTGGAAAAGGTGCATGTAGTTTGCAGAATTTTGAGATAACCCACGAGAATTCTTGTCCCCTGACGCACTCTGTGTAATTCCCTCCCCGTCAATGTGGACTGTGAATGCGGTAGATTTCACTACTATAATTAGGTTATGCTATGTGACAAAGGTAAAGAGATTTTGCAGACGTAATTAGGATCCCCCAAATCAGTGGATTTTGAGTTAAACAAAAAGAAGTTTACTGTGGGTAGGCCTATTTAATCCTTTATAAAAGACCAGTAATTTGAAGTATCAGAGTTTCTCCTGCTGAACTAATGAAGTAAGCTGCTTTGTTATAAGAGGGTCCATGCGAACATTGTGTGGCAAGGAATTGCTGGAGCCTCTAGAAACAAAGAGGGCCCCAACTGACAGCCAGTAAGAGTTGGGGGACTTCAGTTCTACTGCATAAACTGAATTCTGTCAGCAAAATACATAAGCTGAGACTCTCCTCTGATTTAAGCATTGTGAGATCCTCAGTAGAGAACTCAGCTATGCTGTACCTAAACTTCTGCCTAAAAACAAACAAACAAACAAACAAAAAAAAACAAAGTGACTTCATAAATGGGTATTGTTTTAAGAGTCTAGGTTTGAGGTAATTTGTTATGCAACAATAAAAAGCTAATATTGTGAAAAACATGCTTGAAAAGATAGAGAATTTCAACAGAGAGGTGGAAACTATAAGAGAGAGTAAAAAGAAATGATAGAAAAAAATATATAGTAGCAGAGATAAAGGATGCCTTTGGCTTCCACTTAAGAGTGAGGACATGCGGTATTTCTCTTTCTGTGCCTGGCTTATGTCACTTAATATAATTTTCTGCAGGCTCATCCATGCTGCTGCGAATGGCAGAATTTCATTCTTTTTTTTTCTTTAATGACTGAGTAATATTCCATTGTGTCTATATACCACATTTTGTTTAGTTAATAATAATGTATCAATATTGGTTTATTAATTGTTATAAATGTACCAAACAAAGTTAGAATGTTAATAATGGGAGAAAGGGGGTTTGGGATAGATGGGAGAACTCTATACTGTCTTATTAAATTTTGTTTAAGTCAAGAACTGTTGTAAACAATAAAGTCTATTTGAAAAATAGATAAACACATTAGTACCAAAGGTGGATCAGATGAATTGGAGTATACTGTTATAAAGTACTTCCACATGTGTAGTGTATACTTTTTGAAGTTAGACTGTATGTTATTAAACTTATATTGTAAACCCATGGTTAAACACTTAAAGTATTTATTCAAAAAAATAGGAGAAACTGTGTATATGTGTGTGGGGGGCTCTGTGCGTGACTGTATTTTCTGATCAATTTTTCTGTAAATCTAAAACTGCTATAAATATAAAGAAAAAACTAAAATAAAATAAAAGTTAAAAAATAAAAATTAAAAATAAAACTATTTTTAATGAGCAAGTGGTGGAGATAAAATGGAATTACAAAAAATACTCAATCTAAAAGCAGCAGAACTAGGGATAAAAGAAACAAAGAATGTGGAAAAATTAGAAATGACCAGCAAAATGATAGATTTTAATCCAACCATAACAATAATTATATTAAATACAAGTTGTCTAAACACACCAATTAATTCATGAGATGTAGTAAAGAAAAAACTATGCTATCTACATGAAACTCACTTTAAATGTAAAGATATAAATAAATTAAAAGTAAGAGAATAACAAAAGATACATCATGCAAACACAAATGAAATGAAAGCTGGAATGACTAGATACGCTTAAGAACAAAAAATATTTACAGGGGTAAAAAGGGCATTAAGTAATGATAAAAGAATCAATTCATCAAGAAGACATATTGATCCTAAATGCATTTGCATTTAACAACAGCTTCAAAATACACAAAGCAAAAGCTGATAGAACTGAAAGGAGAGACAGAGAAGTCTACCATTGCAGTTGGAGAATTCAACACTTTTATCTCAATAATTGTTATAACAAATAGAAAATCAGTAAGGATACAGAAAATCTGAAAACTGCTATCAACCAACCTGACGTAATTAATATTTATAGAAAACTCTAACCAGCAATCATGAAATACTCACTTTCGTTTTCAAGTACACATGAACATTCAGCATGCTAGAACAGATGATTCTGGGCCATAAAACAAAACTCAACAAATTTAAAAGAATTGAAATCAAACAAAGGTCTTTAATTCTAATAAAATGAAAATTAGAAATCAATAACATAAGGATATATAAAATATGCACAATATTTAAAAGTTAAATAACACACATCTATAACTCCTGAATGAAAGAGAGGGCCACAAAGGACATTAGAAATATTTTTTAATTGATTGAATATTAAAAATAAAATATGTTAAAATTTGCGGGAAACAGCTAAAGAAGCATACACTTTCTGTATGACCCAGAATTCCACTTTTTAGTTATTTAGCAAAATAAGTGAAAATTTATGTGCGCACATATAACCGTATGCAAATGTTTAAAGCAGTCATATTCATAACAGCCAAAAACTACAAAGAAATCAAATGTCCTTCACCTGGTGAATGAGCAACCACTGACCTAAAGGGGTGATTTTTTTTACAGCATCTTCCTATGGGGCCTCTTTATCTGAATAACAGGACTCAGGAAAGAAAGATGTGTACAATTCACATTTTTTTGAAGGGTTATTGTTTATTTTAATTCAGACAAATAATCAATTTAACACATTTTACTGAAATAGTGATTCTGATTTCTGTGCCAAACCATGGACAGTAAATTACAGCTTGAAAGAATACAAGGTTGTGGAACAGTGATTTAAAGTAATGAGATTTGGGTTATACGTGATTCGTTTTAAAATTCTTTGTACACTCTTTTATAAATTTTGTGATTAGAGAGCAATATTTAAAACTTATTTAAGTACTAAATGTCATTTACTTGGAAAACCAAAATCTCAGCTCTATAGCTTGTTACTATAATTTTTTCAAAGGGCTTTTGTTAATTAGTCTCCTTGGTTAAATTTTGTGGCTTGGATTGCCTCAGTATCAAGGTTACTCCGGCAGAGATCTAAAGGTTCTTTGCATTTGTGTTTTCAGCTTGATTCAAACTGTATCAAACCTTACCATGTTGACAAAATTGACCATTCCCCAAATTCGATTCCTTAGTTTACTGTAAGGATGACTATTCCTGCGATACTGGAAATATAAACATTATATCAACATTCATTAATAATAGGAATCAAACAAAAGCTCAACCAAGTACTTCATTTGTTATGAGATATTAAAAAGAAAAAAAAAATCATTGGCACAGTAAAGAAAGAGGTCTCCTTCCGATCAGCTAAAAACTGGGCAACTTATGCAGAAATATGTTTTTTGATGTAAAATAACTAGATACAGCAGTTTATAAAGACATGCTTTGGCTTAGCATTACATTAAGTTTTTTCTTTCTAACTTTGTTCCCTTTTCACATTACATTATATTAAATACATTGATTTATTAAAGCAACTGATTTGTGTTCTTTAGAGACAATTTTTATCACAGTGATGAAGCACTAATGAAAGTTCCACAACAACCATTATGTTGCAAACAATTAGCAACCCTATCAGGACCCCAGTGCCCATGGTGGTCACAAACTAAGGGACATATGAGGGTACTTCAAAAAATTCATGGAAAAATAGAATTAAAAGATAATTCAAATCTTTTAATGAACTTTTTGAAGATTTCTCGTATAATCAATCAAAAACACCCTGGAACCAGAGATGTGCTGAAGGACAGGAAACTGTGGCTATCTCTGTGCTGCAAGTATCCTCTAGTTAATATTCCAGTGCCCCCCCCATTATCTTAAATATCTAAATATCTCCAAAATATAGCATTAGAATCTCTCCAATTTTCATCTCCTACCCGCTAAACTGACTACGCTCTGATTTTAACTGCCACTATTCCATTGAAACTTTTCATGGTAGCCCACAAATGTCCTCTTAATTATCAAATGCACTGAACACTTTTTTCTCGTCTTTCTGGTCATCTTGTCCACATTTAATATTGACCATTTTCTTTTCCTAGAAATTTCTTATCATCTTGGTTTCTATTACTGCACACATGCCTAGTGTTTTATTGTGGGTTCCTCTTTTCCCACTGTCCCCCTTAATTTCGGATGGCGAATATGTTTCACACCAGGATTCCTGTTGATCAATTGGTAAGGATTGCCTAAAATAGGCTGTTGAGAAAGATTCTGAGGCCATCTTAGGATCATAGGTTTAACACACTTTATCAATCAGTGATGTCCAACCAGAAGAGAGCGGGGTCGGGTAGGAGATATGAGTTTTGCGTTCTTACTACCAAACCTTTATTAATGGTTGGCGTTCCCCAGGATTTGGGCATCTGTGTACTGCTCTTCTGTCAGCTTGCTAGCTCTGGGCATACCATCCATCCGATATACTCACTTTACTTCCCTTCTTAAACCCCTCAGACTACCTTTAAGGTATGTAAACTCTCATCATGTTTTCCAAAAGTTGCCTTTGTTTTTCCTCTTCTATCTGACTGGAGTGCCCAACTTTCTACCCTTTGCTTGCTCTGCTGCCCTTTTTACTTGGCTAATACATAAAATAAAGCAACATGTGCAAGAAATGTGCATGTAAAGCCCTGTTTAATACACTTAAAACCACACCAAGCAAATCTCCTCCTGGTATCTGGGGTAAAATATTAAATTTAATAAACTGTTCTGAGTCTTTGTGAATAAATATATTATTAAGAGAGAAGCTTCTTGTATCATTCTTTATAAAAGTTAATGTGTTCTTACCAACATACTAAGCCTATCTGTTGATCTAGTGCCTACAACATACTAATTTCTTTGAAAAAAATTTTTGATAAGTTAATTGTAGTTGCTCCTGTTTTTTTTTATGTGCAAAATTGTTGTGTCTTTCTTTCCAATTATCTTTCTTTCCATAGATCTTACTTCATTTGTTCCTATTACATAGGCTAGGAATTTCATTAAAATTGCTTAAAAAAAATTTGTTGACAATGAACAAATGTATCTTATTCTCAGTTTTGGAGGGAAAACTTCCAACATTTTATTATTAAGTTTAATGTTTATACAGAATAGAATTTTGGTAAATATTCCTTATTTTCTTCCACGTCTTATTTCCTAAGAATTTTATCACGAATGAGTGTTAAATCACACACATATATACATTTGAGATGTTCGATATGATCACATGGTTTTTAAAAATCTATTAACATTAAAGCAAAACAATATTTGTATTACTGAAGTAAACCTTCATTGTCATGCAAACATTTTTGGATATCTAGTAGATTGGGTTTGCAAATATTTTTAGGGCATTTTCGGTTGTGCTTATGAGTGAAATTAACTTATAATTTTACTTTCTCATAACATACCATTGTCTGGATCTCATATTAATTTTGTCATTGATTGTTGCAATGATGACTCTTAAGAAATCACAACTCCAGGTATCCATACCCATGTGTAAGTTCTCTTCAACATTGATTATAGGGTTGGTCATAAGACTTTGGCTAATGAAACATTCATAAATGTAGTACAAGCAGAAGCTTGAAAAGCTCTTGCACATTAGAGCCTGGCCTCTCTCTTAATTTTGACACCCACCTAGGATATGAGGAAGCACAGGCTAGTATTCTGGAGACACACAGTCAGCTGAAACCCAGCACCATAATCAAGACCAGTGAGTAAGCTCATCTAGATCTGCTAGCATACCAGTGGAGCCATCAGATTATAGCTGCTGAATGACTGACCCCCACCAGGTTTTGAGCAGTTTGTTACACAGCAGTAGATAACTAATACAAAGGTTATAATGTCATTATAAAATGTGTGAGGACTTTCCCCTCTTTTCCTATTCTTCATAACAGTACGTATAAGATAGTTTGTTATCTATTATAACAAACTTTGGTAAAATCTGTTTTTAAACTAATCTAAGCCTTGTATCTTTATTTGTTGATGGATTGTGAACTACTTATTTAAGTGTTTAAATTTGTTGTTAATCTTTTTGGAGGTTTCTATTTTTTCTTGGGTCAGCTTGGTAACATTTTAATACATACTTCTGCTTGTAAATTTATTGATACAATATTTTTTCATATATTTTTAGTAATGTGTAACCTCTATTGTGTTTACAGTTATATTTTGCTTTCTAATTTTACTTCTACTTCTATTTTTCCTTAGTAAATATTGTAGGAAGTTTGTCTATTTCTTTAATCTTTTAAAGGATCTGGTATTTGGCTCTGTTGATCTACTTGACTGTTTCTTTTTTTTTTGCTTGTTTCATTTTTATTAATATTGCTTATTGCTACAATTACTTTCTTCTTTCTTCTTATACTGTGTTTCATTTTCTAACCTTGTCATGTAAAGACTCTTAGTTCACTTATTTTTTCATCTGAAGGAAAAGATAATACCATTCCCCATATCTGTGCATGACATAGGCTTATGATTTTCGCTTTCCTGTGCATAACATTTGCCCTGCCCATGGTTACAGGCAGACAGAAAATTTCCTTTATTCTTGTAGTTTCAGTGGACCTTGTCTAGTTTTCTTTTCAGGGATAGGGCAGCCCCTTATGGCTCTAGGAATTATCCACAGTACTCATTTTCCAAATTTCAGCCTTTTGCTCCTAAATAAGTTTAATCCCTCAACTCATTATATCTGTATTCCATATACTGTACATCACCAAGACTTTGAATTCTATTTGCTGTTGCAACAAAGATTTATTTCTTCATTTCTCGCACTTGGGGATTTTGGGTATTTTCTTTTGAGCTCAACTATAGATTGTTAGCATGTTTTCAATTTTTTTTATGTTGTTCAGCATTTCTATTCATTTGTATTCAGGAAGGGGTTCTATTTTGTATTAATCTACTATATTGCCAAAGGACCCAGTAATCTCTTATACACATCTGTTCTGGGGAGTTAAAAACAGAACTTTGAGCCCAGAATGGAACTCTGAGTAGAATACTTTTTTCTGTAGGTTAGAATCACAACTATAGATTTATAAGGATGAGCGAAGACCAAAATGTTCACTTGAAAACTTACCACATTATCATCAGCAACAATGAACAGTTCCACATACTTTTCATGATGGATGCTCTGGAAATTTATGAAAAATTCAACGAAGTATGGTTAACATTTTGCATCTTAACATTTTAAGTTGAAAACAAGTCTAACATTTTCAAGGTAACAAATGTTATTTATACCTCCTACAGAGTGGATGCCCTCCCCCTGCAACTTCATTGAGGCTTAATCCCCACTGTGACAGTTTTAAGAGGGTGGGAAATCCTATTATGGTAATTGAAAGGTGGGGCCTTGAAGAGGTGATTAGATTGCAAAACCATGCCTCAGTGAATGGATTAAAAATGGTGGCCAGGGGAGTGGTTCTGAGGGCTTTAAAAGGAGAGTGCACAAGGAAATATCTCTCTCTCTGCTCTGCCATTTTCTGCCATGCGAGACCCCTGCATTGTTGTAAAGACACCACCAAAGAAAACCCTCACCAGATGTGTTCCCTGGGCTTTTGACTTCCCACCCTCTTAGACAGTAAGCAATAAGATTCATTTTCTTACAAATTACCCAGTTCTGTGTATTTTGTTATAAGAAACAGATTAAAATAATACCAGAAGGTGAGGTGCATGAGTATATCTAATAATTTTATGAATTTACCTAAATAAGACTCTCTCTATTATTAAAACATGTGGCCCTATACATTATATTTTAATTATCCTGAAGCAACATTCCGTATTTGACTATCTTTTCTTCCTTTGTTTAGTCTTTCAGGTCAAATAAGTATTATAAGTACTCGTGAATAGTTTTTAATATGTAGGGTTTTTTGTTTTTTCATCTACAAAGTTAATGCTTCATAACTAAGCTCATGTAAAAACCACACATCTGTAGCTGAGAGCTAAAACAGAACTGACTGGTTAACAGGACTGACCATTTTTCTTCTCCTCTCCCTGCCCGCCAATGTCCTAATTTGCAGTAGTCTCAATTCCAAGGAAACATGTATAAATGTTGCTAATTACAGGTCTTTTATTTCCATAAAACATCAATACCAGGAAATTATTCTAAGTTTTCAGTTTTCAGTGTACATGCACTGAGGGACATGCGTATTCTCTGAAAGCAAACCAGAGACACACATTTCAAAGATCTAACTCGTCTATTCCTTTGTGGACTAAGTAATCATTTATTTGTTGAATTACTCAGTCAAGAAACATCTGTTAAGTATCTAGTGTGTTTCAGATACTGTCTGGACCATTAACATGTAAGAAGATAAACAATCATATAGCAGCTTACAGGCTAGCATCTACTGGGAGTTTAAGGGGATATGAACTAGCTGTCTAGAAAAGCCTAAAACACAGAAGATTCTGTGGGGATTAAGCCTCAATGAAATTAACCCACCAGAAATTAAATCTGTTGATATCCTTAATTGTCCTTCACCATTAAAATATTTGGCCTGATGAAAGGGAGAGAATATGGCTTGTCATCAACCCCCGACACCCACACCCCACCCCACAAATGGCAGGAAATGCAAGAAAAAACAATATCGAGGATAGGTTTCAGGACATTGTACATTTCATTCTTTCCAACCACTTATAGCCCCTATTGCTGTCAATCTATATTTAGGGTTGTAGACATGCCTCTTTCTTAAAATTGATGAAACAAACTGAGATTTACTGTAGGGACTGGACACTTTCTATATAGACAACAAAAACAGTAGTTTGAATATCAGACTTCTGACAATGAAGTGTTAGATTCAGAGAAGCACATAGATTTCACCAGCTGGACTTATTAGTCTCTCCCTCAAGATCATAAGGAAATGATTTACCTGGAGTAAAGATGGTTTAATAATTGAGTACTCACTTCAATTTTGGAGTCTTCCTTCAGTTTAGTATCCCTTGGAACAGTCTTCCTTGTAAAATTGTGCTCTGCACAAGAATAATTGGCAGCATATGGGACCCGTGGGTTATATTTGAACACCAAATGTTCTCCCTCATCTGAGTATTTCATTGGTTCAATGAGGTACCTTTGGTCATTTACTCTGAAGAATCCCCTGTAAAAAGTGGGTACACAACGTGCATTCAAGATCTATAATTACTCTGTTCCACCTTACTGACATTGCCTTTTCAAGAAAGGGAAGTTACAAAGCCAGCGCCACATGAACATGTTTTCAGGTGCTTTGAGTGGCAAAGGATGAAATGACATGTGGCTTCTGATTGAATTAATACATTTTTCTTTTTTTTTTTTTTCCTTTTTCCTTTTTGTCTTTTTTTTTTCGTGACCGGCAATGGATCGCAACCCTCGGCGTTGCTCCCGCACCTCGCTCAGCCAGTGAGCGGCCGGTCTGTATGTGGGATCCGAACCCTCGGCGGGAGCGCCGCCGCGCTTCCCAAGCGGCGCACTGTAGCAGTGCGCCACCGGGCCGGCCAAATTAATACATTTTTCTAAGAGTCAACTTATCTGGATTTTCAGAAGAAGTTTGACAGTCTGATCTCTGCGTTGAATATTGGTAGAGCAGCATCTCCCACCTGTGGTTGTGGACTGTTGACAAGTCTCGGAGTTTTTGCAAAGATATTGTGAATTTCTATGTTGATCATGCATTAATGGCAGAGTAAGTATGTGAAAGCACAAATACTACTATGTGGTAATTTTGTCATTACATGGGTTCTAATTCTTGAAAATACTGGGAATTACTCAAGTAAAGTCCTCATAATTGAACACAGAATTTCCTTGTTCTTCTACCCTTTACCTCCTCACATTGTCCTCCTCCCACCTTGAGCCCAAGATCTGTAGAGAACTATAGGCTTCACCTCTGGCTTTTTACTTTCTACAGATTGGAAACACAGCCTGATTTAGTAAAAAGCTAAATTAGCAAAGCATTGTGGTGTACTGGGAATTCACATAGCAGTCAAGAGACCTGGATTTTGGACTCGGTTCTACCACTGGCAAACAGAATGTTCAGGAGCAAGTCTCTGATTTCAATATCCTGATCTATACACAAGAGGACAGGCTAGATGATTTCCAGTCATCTTCCAACTCTGAATCCCTTGATCATATACTGCAAAAGCTGCCTTGCTCATTAGACATCTTTTTGTTGAACATGAACATAAATCATAGCCCACAGAGGATACTCCCTGCTGAAAATACACAGTAGTTCTTTTCCCACTAATTTTTCTGTTTATCAGAGAAGCAATAAGAGAAGTGAATGTCTTTGAAAATGCATACAAAGACTCATGAAGGAAATAGAAATATACACTGTATTCATTACCTCAGACCGTTACATGTGCTGATACTGGCAGCAGAATCAAATTCATGTATAATGGATCCTTGGTAAAAGCAGTGATCCTAAAATAAAAAACAGTCTATAAATATAACTATAAATGCTGATATTATATAAATATTAAAATCTAAATGTTTTTCTGGTCGGAATACATCAGGACAGTCGAACCTCAGTATTCATGGAAGATTGGTTCCAGGATGTCCTGCAGATACCAAAATGCATGGATGCTCAAGCTCCTGATATGAAATGGTGTAGTATTTGCAA
This sequence comes from Galeopterus variegatus, assembly GCF_000696425.1. NCBI lineage: Eukaryota > Metazoa > Chordata > Mammalia > Dermoptera > Cynocephalidae > Galeopterus > Galeopterus variegatus. The sequence continues at coordinate 99,486 of NW_007730322.1, read as the reverse complement.
CTACACACATCCTCCTGTATACTTTAAATCATCTCCAGATTACTTGGAATACCTAATACAATGTAAATGTTATGTATTGTTTACAATACAGTATAATACGTCTGTGCATGTTCAGTACAGATGTTATTTTTTTTCCAAATATTTTTGATCTGCAATTGGTTAAATCCACTGATGTGGAACCCATGGACATGGAAGGCTGACTGTATTTTATCCTGACAAGTTACAGTTATGTTGGTTTGTGTATTCATTCATTAGGAATATTTGAGCCTGCTTTACAGACCTTTTATTTTAATTGCACAATTACTTTGTGTAAAGCAATGTATGCATTCCTCCTTCCCACCCAAATTTAAGTCTATTATTAGATGACACCAGTTTCAGAAATGTGACCTTTTTCCTTTTTACTCCTTTAATTCATTCTGAAATTTTTTACCCAACTAACTGTCCCATGCTAATATTGTGCTTCCCAGTTGCCTATGAATTCAAGCCAAGTTCTTGATGATCACCAGAATTAGGTCTCGCTCTCCAACCCGTTCCCTTCATGCTTTTCCCTCCTGCCTCTCTGCTTCAATTAGTTGGCACCTTTACTACTCTCTACTTGATGCTTTGCCCGTGGTGATGCCATCCGGTCATTATTCTTCCCATCACTTCCATCTGTTCAACTCCTGTCTATGGATGACACTTTCCATGGGTCTCCAGGGATCTCACACCCTCACAGTTCAAAAACCACTTCCTGCATAAAAGAATGTTCCCACGTTTTTCTCCTATCCTATTTTGAAAAACTGCATGATTACTTAGATCTTCTAGAAGTTGACAGTTGCTTTAAATAGAGGAAATAAGTTTTTAAAAGTATACTTTTGGTAAGAGAGAATAATGTTGTTCTGGGTTAGAAGTCTGCAGAGGGCATTTTCTGGAAAGGGGGATGAAGGTATAAAAATAGAATTTGTATCCACTGGAATAATATTAATAATTAATGACCAAAGATTTATTTGGAGAATAAAGAAGAGCCCTTAATGTTGGTGCATCAGAAAGACTGGGCAAGTGGATGTGAACCACACAGGGTCAGATTTGACCGAGATTTTAAAGTTGTTTGGTATCTTCAGATTTTATCCATTTAGTTTGATTGCATTCTCATCAGGGAATACCTTATGCTTCTTTGGTGTCCTGCTTTACCTTTCTCTCAGACTTAACACCCTATTGGGAATATAGAAGACAGTTTAGTAAAGAAAGATATATTAGCAGTCACTGATTTGCTTGACAGGCAGTCATCAGCCTCCTTCAGGGTTTAGAGGGTCATATTTTCCATTCCAGAATCATTCAGTGAGAGTAGTCAGTTCGGGATTCATTTCTGATGTAGCATTATCTTGAGCAGCTTGTAAAGCTAGAATCGAGTTTCAAAATTACATCAGAAATGAGTAGTATCAGAGAAGAGACATAGGAAGTTTCTACACAATACCATGATCTGAGGGTGCCTGGTGATGGCTTCGCCTGCTGTGGTGTAGTATGTTTCACTGTAATTCGATGCTAGGAACTCCCTGAAAAAGAGGTCAGGGAGTTATTGAGACTTATTCATTCTAAAACCTAAAAGATAAAACCAATCATGGGATGAAGAAACCTCCAAGCTACTTTCAAACTTCAGTGAGGTTTCTGCTGAAAATAGAAAAAACAAAATCAAGCCCACTCATATGAAAGCCTTTTAACCTACATTTCATGGTAAAGACCATAGAAAAGCCAGAAAAAGATTCTGACAATTTTAGCAAGACAACATTTAAAAAAAAACTGAGAGAAAATGTTATCTAATTAAAAATCTATCACAGAGCCAAAATTAATGCAAAAAAGTATGTGATATACGTGATACATATATCTTAATATATAGTAACCCAACAGCTATATATTTAGATAAAACAACATGTATTAGTTATAATAAATTTAGAAAACACAGAAAAGTACAGAGGAAATTCTTCAGAATTCCACCAATGGGAGAACCACCACTGCTGATAATTTCATGTAATGCTTCACAGTCTTTTCTCTGCACAAGTAAAAAGATATTTCCTGAGTTATCAATAATTCTTCTGCTTGTATGACACCGAAAGCAGCTAGTGCTGTGTATCTTCAATGCCTCAGGAGATGAATTCCACAAAAGAACTAAGGAACAAGAAAGGAAATTATTGACTTTTATTTTACCTTGAAAAATAGATTTTTGAAGCTCATGTTAGAAACACTAGTCTTGAAAGTGAAGGCGTCGATGTGCAAGAGCTGAGCTTTGTGTATTTCCAAAGTTTAATAATGATAAGCTCAAGACCGTCTTCTACAAATGATAGGCTGACGAAAGTGAAAAAGAAGCCCGGCTGCACAATCAACAGGATAAACTCTGTCTATAAGGAGTGAGTCATTTCCCCTCAGAATGTCAACTTTCTGTTCAATGGCACATAGTTAATTTTTCTTATTTATGCTGCTTTCGGTTTCATACAAGAAGAATAGTTAATTATTCTTATTCATGCTGACCTTTTTCTCTCTTTCTTCCAGCCTTCAGCCTACATATATACATAAATACTTCAGGCTATGCAGGACACTTATGGTCTCTGTTACACATTCTTTTTTTTTTATTGTTTGTTTTCACTGCAAATATTCTAAAATTTAAAAATCTTTATTAGGTTGAGGGGCATACCCAAATAAAAAATATGCCCTATTTGGCCCACCAACCATCATTTGCTCACCCCTAATGTATTATCATGTTAATCTTCAAGATTACCTGTGAACTACCTTAGAAAAGGAGGGACTTTTTCTTCCTCTTTTTGTGTCTCTCTGGTTCCTAAAACAGTGTTTGAAATATTAACAGTATTCAATAAATAAATGCTGAACTAATGTTCAAAATGAACTAAATACAGAATTTCACTCTTGCTGTGACTGAATATGATACTATCAGACACAACATTCCATATATAATAATTTAATTCTGCACAACATAAAAAAAACAAGTATGTAAAGGATTGGGGTACTGAGTGAGAGGAGACAGACTCTGGAAAGCTGCCAACACATGGCAGCTTTATAAGAAGGCACAGCAAAAGGTGAATTTTCCATGTGTACAGCTTTTAGCTTGAAATCAGACTAACATCTGCCATGTAGAAAATGGCTAAAGCTCTACTAGGAAATCACAGTCTTTCTGATACAAAAACCCACAGAACAGAGTGGGGAAATCACAGTTGGAGGAATACATATGGTAATCATGAAAATAAAAAAGACAGAGATGAGAAAATCCTCATTTCTGGAAACAAACCTAGGCTCACACTCAGAATTATATGAAGGACAGACTAAAAGTAGCCCTGCTAAGAATAAAATAACTGAATTAAAATTTGAGCCACCATCTAAAAGAGTTTATAGTTTGAGTCCAACAAAGTCAATCCCCCAATAAAATAAAGTATTGGAACTCTTCAGCCGAACATAACAAAACCCAGAGTCTCTTCCACATAGCACTCAAATTGTTCATAATCCAAATTATACCATGTGTGAAGAAAGATGAAAATTTGAAATATTGTCGAGAGAAAAGATAATGAGTAGAGACCTACCGCAGTTAAGCCAGAAGTTGAAATAATATACCTGGATTTTAAAGCAGGTATTTTGACTATGCTCAATGAGGTAAAACACACACACACACACACACACAAAAACTTGAAATGTGTGAAGATATGAAACCTCAAAAAATAAATGGAAATTACAATTTTTAAAAAATGAAAATTTATAATTGAAAATATCCTAAATAAAAAGTTCAATTGATGGGGTTAAAATAAGAATAAAATTGATAAAGAAAAGAGTTAATAAACCCAATGAAATATTAATAGAAATTACCCAACTTGAAGAAGAGAAAGAAAAAACAAGTAGAGCAGAACCTCAGAGACATGTAGATTATACCAGAAAGACTAACATGCTATAATTGGAGTTCTAGAAAGTGAAGAAAGCTGTGGCAGAGAAAAAATGGAAGAGTAATAGTTGAAAATTTACCAATTTGGAAAGACATAAATTACAACTTCAAGAAATTTGGCAAACATCCAACAGGATATATAAGAAGAAAATTACAGTTTTGCACATCAGTGTGAGATTACAGAGTATCAAATACAAAGACATAATCTTGAAAGCAGCAGAAGAAAAACAATGTAACATGTATTGGGGAACAGAAATTCAAGTGATAGCGAACATCTCATTAGCATCTACGTAGGCCAGAAGAGAGGAGATCAGCATCAATCATCCTCTTATGCTAAAAGAGATGGAAAATCTGTCAACCCTGAAATTTATATCCAGCAAAAATAGCCTTCAGTAGTGAAGGCAAAATAAAGATCTTTTTAAGCAGAAAAAAGCGAAGTTAAATTTTGTCAGCAGATCTGTACTACAACAGTTAGTAAAGGAGGATCTTCAGGCTGAAGGGAATGACAGCAGATGAAAAACTGAACCTCTAACAAAGAATGGTAAAATAAAAAATAGTAAATAACTGAATAAACTAAAATATCATATATTCCCTTAATTTCTTTAACATGCATATGAATGTTTAGTGCCAGAATTATAACTATGCACCATGGAGTTAATGATGTATATAGTTGTGTGTATATATGACAACTTAGCATAAAGAAGTTGTTACTGTAAAGGGACTTATATGATAGCAACATTTTTACATTTCACATAAAATGATATTATATTAAATGTAAATGATATCTGTTAATAATTAATTGTAAATATATATTGTAAACTCTAAAACAGAAGTTAAAACTAATGCAGACAGTTACTGCTAAAAAGCCAATAGATTTATAAAAAGCCAGTAGGTTAAAAAAAAAAAAAGAATAAATAATAACGAATCCAAATATTAAAAGATTAAAAGGCAGGAAAGAAACCAGCAGAATAAATAACAGAAGAAACAAACAGAAATGAAATATCACATCCAGCCATATCACTCATAACATTTAATGTTAATAGACTAAATATTCCAATTAAAAATCAGAGTTTATCCAAATTTATTAAAAATTAGGACCCAACTAATTGCCATTTTACAAGAGACATTTTAAATGTAAAGACACTGATATATTAAAAGAGAATTAATGAAAAATAGTACATTATGCAAATAGTAAACATAAGAAGGCTGGATGAGCTGTATTAATATCAGGTAACAAACTTCAAAATACAAAAAATGATTGACACAAAGATACGTTAAAAAAACACAAATGTTGGAAATTAATAACACACTCTAAAATAATCCATGAGTCAAAGAAGAAATTCCAAAGGAAATGAAAAAATATTTTGAAATAAATATTAATAAAATGCAACATATTGAGATTTTTGAAATGTATATAAATTAATACTTGAGGACAATGTTGTGATTTAATTACTTAAAAAATTTATAAAAGACATTAAACATTTCTATAAGAAGAAAAAAGAAAGCTCTAAAGTAGAATAAAGAAAATAATAAAAATAACAGAAGGGACCAGTGAAATAAATAAATTAGCAATAGTTACTGAGACTAAATTTTAGTTATTTGAAAAGATTGGCAAATTGATAAATCCTTTTAGACTGGTCAAGAAAAAAGAGGGAAAACTCAAATTACCAATATTGGAAATTGAAGGGGGTAATCACTAAAGATACTAGAATACACTGAACTTTCAGAAGAAGCAGAACTGTGGTTACTACAGGTGGGAAAGGAGGAAGAGAAGGGACATTAGGGAGAAATTAGTTAATGGACACAAAGAATGGTTACATTTTGTGATGATAGATATGCTGATTATCCTGATTTGATCATTACATATTGTACAGAGTACTGAAAATTAATTCTGTATCCTCAAAATATGTATAATCGATTTTCTTTCAATAAAAATAAATGAATCAATTAAAAAAACCCCAAAACACTGCAAGGTAGATATTATCTTACAAACATTGGAAATTGAAACTAAATAAATGAATGACCAATATCTAGGAACTTCTGCTTCCTAAAGCTATGCTTTTAAAAAAATTAAATAAAGAAGTTTAAAAACAGTATTATGAAACACTTTATGCCAAAAATGTGGCAACTTAGATGAAATAGACATTTTCCTTGAAAATTATAACTTGAAACTGACATAAAATGAAATAGAAAATCTGAATAACCTTCTATTAATGAAGTTGAATTTGTTATCATAAAACCTCCTTCCCAAACACACACACCAGAAAATCCTCAAAATACAGGTAGTTTCATTTGTGAATTTGTGAATTCATTTTTAAAAGCAATAACATCTTTTAGAGAACAGAAGAGGAGAAAACACTTCTCAACTCATTTTAGGAAGCTAACGTAATCACGAATTTGGCAGGCTCTGGGTATGCGGTGTTAAAATGTACCTCAAAGGACAGACAAAATAGACAAAATGGACTCATTGTGGTTAAATGAGACACTCAAATTGTAAACAGAACCAAGGGGCTGGGCAGGAGGGAAAGGGCAGACCTGTAGCTCCCAGCTTGCAAGTGTGTATATTACTAACTGTTATGAAGTTTTTCTTTCCTGTAATAAGAAAAAGCAGCCTAATCTGCTATGGCTGGAAAACCTCCTCACCTGCCTTTGCAGGACACCTGTGCTTCCCTTCTCCTTCCTGAGGGCCCACAGTGAGTCCAATTAGACAGACTCCATGGATAACCTCCACATTAGAGGGGCCACATCAGAGCCAGCCCTGGCCAGCCTGTGGAGCCTGTGCAGTAGCACACATTTTCCCTTACGCTTACGTACACGTTCACTCGCTGTGCACACATATAGCCGTCTCCATACATATTCATAGCATTTCTCCAAGATCACTGAACATGCATGTAAACCTGATCCAGGGAGGTACAGACACCAGTCTTCTCCCTCTCTTGGTGGAGTGCATACATTTGATCTTGCCAGAGGTTGTGTTTCCCCAGTCTACCGATTATATCTTTCCCAGACAATAAAGTCTCCCTTTTCCTCTTTAGCAGATTTTGTGGTCCTCTTTTGTTAACAGCACTAAATTTATTTACTTGGTGGCGCTGAGAGAAGGGGGCAGTGTTGCCTATCATGTTAAACTGCTTTGCATGTGCACAATTCTCTAACATTATCACTCCGGGCCAATTATCGGAATCAAACGATGGCTAATATAAAAAGATTGGCTACTGGAGGCATAGGCAGACTGGTGTAATTTTGAAAGCAGGCATTTCTAAGTCAGAGTATCAGCAGCATCATGTGCTTATGAGCATTGTGACCTTGGACAAGTTTTAATAGTTGCAGTGCACCTATGATTCTTGCTCAGTAAAATAGAAATTAAACAATACCTGCATTCATATAGAAATTGTAGAAACTAAGAAATAACTTTGAAGAAACACATATAAAAATTGCTCAATAAATATTAGCTTCCTTTGTGCTGGAAATGTCCAAATATGCAGTCTAAATATATTATCAATATGGTTGTGGTATTAGGTTTATTCTATATTCAGAGTGAAGCGAGGGGTTTCTTGTTGGTTTGTTTTTAGCTAATTGACCAGTCTCAGTTTTCTGGCATTCTACTTAGCATTTCACGATTCTTCACGCTTTTAACTTTTGGGGCTCTGAGACAGAGCTATTAAAACATGTAGAAGTGGCCCAAAGAAAAACAATGGAAATTAAACAACAGCAACAACAGGTTGTTTTGGAGAGGGCTAATGAAGAAAGTTAAAGGTATTAGAATTACTTAGCTACACGAGATGTCTTGATAAAGGAAACTCCCCCCAGTTCTTAGCTTACTCTCCAATAGAACTTGATTTGATATCTATTATAAATAACCATAAAGCTGCTTTAAAAAACCATGTTTTTCAGATTTCTTTTGCTCCACTGATTCACAAATCGGTAATACAAAGTAGTAATGTATTAACCCTCCTCTTAGAGAGACTGTATGAACCTCAAAGAACTCCTCGTACCCTGAATAATTTGGGGTTAATTCAGGAACTGGAGTAATATAGGGATTAATTTAAGAATTGGAGAACAGTCTCTATCATTGCTTTTAAGCTTCTGAGATGCAATGGGATTATATGTGAAGAGCTTTTATTTGAAGAGGAAGAATTCAGATTGTTCATAAATGACAATGTCGAGGAATTCACCTTATCAGTAGTTTTTATGAAAACTGGGATTCCACAGAGTATTAAATCCGTAAGGTATTGAATCACAATAGAACTTACCTTGATCTTAGAAGATGAAGTATTAAGATTTTTCTATTTAGTCTTATTTCATACAGCAATTCTTCTTCATAAGCTTCCTAAAAAACGAAATTCCTCATGTGAGTTCGTTTAGTGTGTGCGGGGGCTGGGTGGGATGGTGGGAGGAGAGGGAGGTTGTCTACTTCCCACAGTCTACCCAGTGATCCTTCCCAGCAAAATGATCAATACTCATACTGATAGAGCTGAATTTAAAGAGAGCTAATATTATAATGAGGATTTTACACACTTTTAATAAATAAATTTTCGAAAGGGGACTGGCCAGTTAGCTCAGTTGGTTAGAACTTGGTGTTATAATTCCATAGTCAAGGGTTCAGATACTCTTACTGGCCAGCTGCCAAAAAGAAAAAGAAAAAAGAAAAAAAAGAATTTCAAAGGGCTTTTTCCCCCTAATTATAAAATAATGTAAAATGTAAAATGCCTAGTTTACCCTCAGCCAGGGATATACAGTTACTGTGTGTCCATGCGTCATCTCCCCTCTACACACATCCTGTTTGTCTTTTTAACAAGTTTGCACATACTGCTTTATAGTCTGCATTTTTACTTTACAATAAATTATGATTATTTTCTATTCAAATAATTTTTCTTATAGCATTGTTTTATGGCTGCAAATCACAATGTGCATGAAACTTCATTTATTTAATTACATCTATTATCAGAAATTTTGTTCAGGTGTTCAATGTAGTTAGTGTTGCATTGTCAATGATGTGGAAAAATGTAAGGCTTTTGATAAATATTGCCAAAATATCCTAATGAAAGGTAGAATAAATTCAGAACTTCAGCAATCTATAGTAGTTCCTGTTTCCTTGCCTTCTTACCAATAATAGATATTATCATTAGTAAAATTCTTTTAAACAGTGAAATTATAAATTATTGTGACAAGTTGTTTTCTTTGATGACCATTTCCATTGATATTTCTCTTGTTTATTTATTTATTTACAGTTTTTATATGACTTTCTAATTCATGTCCTTTCACCATTTTCTTTTGTGGTATTTTCTTTATCATTCATAAAGATTCTTTATAATTTAAGGCTTATATTTGTCGGTTGTATGCACATTTCTTTTAAGTTTGTTGTTCATTCGTTTATTTGACAGCTGGTATTTCAGGCACAGTGATAATATGGAAAATACAATGGTGCAAAACATGGAGGTGCCTGTCCTCATGGAGCCCCAGCTTGACAAAGAAAAAAAAACAGACAGCTAAGCACGTTTGTTGGAGAGTCATACACCTCATAATAGGAGAAATGCAAGGACTGTTCCAGGGATATTAAAAGGAGGAGTCAGAGACAGGCAAGAGCACATGCAAAGGCCCTGAGGTAGGAAGAAGCTTGACATACTCGAGGAACAGAGAGAGATTCAATGTTGCTGGAAAATCCAGTGCAAGTTGAATATGAATAAGATGGATAGATAGGAAGGAGCTAATCATGCACAGCCTAGTAAATTAAGGATGTGAACCTTTTCCTAAGAGCTAAGAGCAGCAAAAGGTTTAGGCAGAAACATGCAGAAGAAAGCATGGTGTTTTATAAGGGCTTACCTATTACAGATAATAGGACAGCAAAAATCAATACTACAGATGGGGAAACAATTCGAAGGCTGTTGATGGAATGTGGGTGATTTGAACAGAGGAATAAAGAGCAGTAGATAATTTCATAAGATGTTTACATGCTATATAGACTCTACAAGCCTTAGTGATTGTTTAACGGAGGAAGTAAATGAGAAGAATCAAGAATGAGCCCAGGTTTCCGGTTTGTTTAAAGGTGCCACTGCTAAAAAGATGTGAAGAGGAGCAGGTAAGAGGTAGGGAGAAGGGAGCTTTGTATTTGTTGAATGTGAGCTGTGCATTAGTTGGGACCTTTTTGATTGCAAGTTCAATAAAAAAATTGGATCTTCATAATAAAGAAACAATTCACAGGCGGATAGGCAAGAAACTGGATGTTTAATCAAATAAGAAGGCTTGGGCCACATTTTATCACAGGATGGGGTATATGTGTAGGTGCATGTCTGTGAATGTATGAATGTGCATGTAACAGGAAGAAAACAAGACTTTTTAAATAAAATTTTGAATATGTGAATATGGATTTTATGTTAATTAATGTTAAGAAATCATTGTCAATATTGTCAAGCATAATACTATTTTTAATTTTGCTGCTAATATTGGTTTTTTAAAAATAGAGTTTTACTTTTAAATTGGGTCATTTTAAATTTACAGAAAAATTGTATGTTCTTGTACCCAGATTTCTCTGTTGTTAACATCTTACAATTCAATGGTGTATTTGACACAACTAATGAACCAAGATTGATGTATTATTAATTAAAGTCCAGATTTAGTTTTTGCCTAATGTCCTTTCATTCTTCCAGAATCCCATCCTAGATACCACATTACATTCAGTTGTCATTTCTTCTTAGCCTCTTCAAGACTGTGACATATTTCCCAAGTTTTCCTTATTTTTGATGACCTTGACATTTTTGAGTACTTATGAGGTATTTTGTAAGATGTCTATCAATTTTTTTTCTGTTTTTCTCATGGTTAGACTGAGATATGGATTTTGAGGTGAAAACCACAAAAGAAAGTGCCATTTTATCACATTATATCCAGAATACATACTACCAACATGAATTCTCACTGGTGATGTTAACCTTGGTAATCTGGCTGAGATGGCATTTGTCAGGTTCCTCCTCTGTAAAGTTACTCTTTTTACCCCTTCTACGCTGTACTTTTTGGAATGAAGTCACAATGCACAGGCCACCCTTAAGGGGTGGGGATCTTTGCTTCATCATCAGAATAGGAAAGTACCTACATAAATTATTTGATTCTTCTGTATGGGATATTTGTCCCTTCTCTCTCGTTTTTTTATTTATTCAGTCCATTCAATCCATATCACTATGGACTCATTGCTACTAATTTATACTTTGCGTTATAGTCCAAAACTATGTTATTTATTTCGTTGTTCAAGTTATGCCAGCTTTGGCCACTGGGAGCTATTTCATTCTGCTCCTGAGTTCTTTCGGCATGCCCCCATCAGTATGGGTTTAGAGTTTTTATTTTGTTTGTGTGTTTGAGCAGTTTTTGGCACTATACTATGCTCCAGGCTCATATTCTATATTTTCTGCCCCCATCCAGGTTCATCTTGGATATATATCTATGATGGACTTTTAATATCAGTCTTGATTAAGTGTTACTATAATAGATGCCAGAATAGCCCACCAGCTTCTGCACAGTAGGTGGTAGAAAGCTGGTGATCTCCCCTTAACTGAGCACCAAACTTCAACCAATACAAAGGTTTGAGAAGGTGAGAAAAGAGCTGAAGATCAAAGCAAAAATTATTTGTGATTATTGGAGAAAAATAATTAGGCATTATTTCCAAATGAGAGGGAATGGAGAGTTGCTTTTTTAAAAAATCATCTCAAGTCACGAGAAAGAGGTCTCAATGGGACCATTTGGAAAGTTGAAATGTATCTTTCACATGACTGAGAAACCTAAGAAGTGAGAGCCTGGAAAACTGGCTGCTCTCATGGTAAAGGGAAGAAAAATGATTGCATTGGGAAAGATTTGTTGGGGCAATGTACCTGTCAGTATTCTTCGTGAGCCAAATTAAAGACTTAGAGCTTAAAATGCAGGTGCCTAATGATAAATCTCTAAGGACATTCACCTAAAGTCTTACTACAGTGGGAATTGAGAATAACCTAATTTAGAATCTTGTTTCCTCTTAGGTACATTCGTTACGTTCTACAATAAACATTCATTACTTCTGAAAATAATATTTTAAATATTTTTAAAGTTAAAAACCTGAATAAACACCCTTCTGAAGAATAGGCCAAGCAGGTCTTTTTGTTCGTGAGAAAGTTGTCCAATTTTGCTACAGAATCTGTCTAGCAAATAAACCTGCACATCAGATCTCCGAGAAAGCAAAACTCTGGAGATTACATTCCATGGGCACCAGCTCAGAACAACTGAGGTTGCTTTGAATCAGCCTGGAAAGCTGTTGGTGAAACTTCTCACATAAACTGGAAAACTGAAAGTGGCACCTCCTAAAACCTGAACTTTGCTCTTTTTTGTTTCCTGAGCCATCGAGGGGGTGCTTATCCCCAAGCACATGCTGTAAGCTGAGTCCTCAGAAAAATGGAGACTCTTTTCTTCTATTTGCTTCTGGTTGGAGCCAGAGGCATTCTACATGCCTGTGAAAGCAAGACATCATATTTACTAAATCAAAACCTGTACCGGTATGTCATAACCATGGGTATGTCCAACATCCCGCTTCTGTTTCAGAGGAAGCCTTTTAGGACGAACCAGTTTTTGACCCTCTACTCCAAGGATTACTTTTTCTAAAAGGAAACACAAGGGGAAAAATCCACCTGACATTAACATTCATCCACTGTGACCAAAAACCATAATTGTTCTCATACAATTCACTTGTTCCCAATTAGCAGCCATGTACAGCTACACTGTGAAATGTCATCCCCACTTCATAGGTGAGGAAATTGAGACTGATATTTACAAATAAGGAAAATATAAGCAAAATTGAAAGGAAGCAAGGAAGTGAAAGCCCCTTGGCTTCTCCCATATTTTCACCTTGCTCTGCAGTTTTTATCTTTGTGGCTTTATTCTCCTCCTGCCTGTCTCTGGATTCTGCCTGCCTGCACAGGAGTGGCCTGTTTCAGTGTAAATTACCCAATTTTCTCTTCCAGAGACATTTGCATTTGAAGTCTTAAATCCCGTAGCTAAGAATAAGGCTTTGGCTTGTTAAAGTTTCGAGGGCTACATGGATTCTTCTATTCATGTCCTATCACATTGGCGGTCATCGTGAGTGAGCCCTGCTTAATGAAGGCGTAGCCCTTAAAGAGCAATAAAGAGCAGATGGCATAGACTTTTGGGGATATGTTCTCATTTGAATGAAAGTTTTACCAGTTTATTAGCTGTGTGACCATGAGTAGCATATCTTACCGTTCTGAATTATGAATATGTCTCATTTATCTTATTTGTAAAGTGGAGATATTAATATCAAATTTTAAACATTTAATTTTTTAAAATTTTATTTATTTATTTATTTTTTTCCATTTTGTCTTTTTTCATGTCCGGCAATGGATCGCAACCCTCAGTGTCGCGCCCGTACCGGACCGGGACCGGCAACGGGATCGCAACCCTTGGTGCTGCGCCCACACCTCGCTCAGCCAGTGAGTCGGAACCGGTCTGCATGTGGGATCCAAACCCTCGGCGGGAGCGCCACCGCGCTCCCAAGTGGCACACTGTAGCAGTGCGCCACCGGGCCAGCCCAAATTTTAAACATTTTAACACACGAAGTGGCTAATGGCTAGCACAGTGTCCACTAATGCTATAGGTATTCAGTAAATATCTACTCCTTCCTCCTTCTCAGTGTGGGTCACAGTGTTTAAGAGTGATATGGCATTACATAGAATTAAAGAATGTCACAATTAGCCATAACCTAGTCCAAGCTATGTTCTCAGCAAAATCACCAATGCACACAAGGTTTTTATCATTTACAATGTAAAGTTTGTGACTAAAGAGATATTATGTCATAGTATAATAAGAAAACCCTGATAAAAAGAGTAAGACATACCTGTAATATGAGAAATGAGTAAAATCATCAAAAATATATACCCAGGGAACATTCTGAATGGTTTTGGTAGAAAGAAGGGCTCATATGCGTGAGGAAAGATGAGTGCTGATCTTCGTCCTTGCTTCCCCCGAGAGGAGGAAGGACCTAACACACAGATGGGCAGTTTTGATGCAGCACAAGGAAGTGTACTTTGATGGCGTTACCCAACTTGTTATGCACTTGGGACTAAAACCTGGAGGTTGAACATCATGTACCAATTAGAGACAGCCACGGAGGTGGTGGTGGTGGAGGTGGGCTGGGTATTGATTCGTACTTCATGTCTAACACAAATACAAATATGATTCCAGATGCATTAAAACTTCAAAAGTGAGGGAAAAAAATCAAGACTGTCTTGGAAAATATTATTGAAGAATATTTTTATATACTTTGAAGAAGTCAAAGTTCATGCTATGCAGAATACCACATGCAAAAACTGTAAAGGGACATTAGATAAAATAAACAAGATAGAAATAATGGAAATTTTATATGTCATAAATCACATATTAATTAAAATTAAGAAGCAGCAAAACTCCAGAAATGTATACAACTTAATAATAAAAGGTGGAAGTAATATCCTTACAATATGGCACTCTTTCAAATTAATACGAAAAAGAAAACATAATGGACAAATGTTCAAAGAACCTGGACAAACCTATCCAGATGTCTGTGTTCTCTTGTTATGTAAGAAGAGATATGCCACTGCCGATACTATCCCCTTATGTGCATTTGGGATTCTGCTCCCTCTCCCATCTCATATTATCTCTCTAATATCCCCACAAACTGAATTAATCTATGTCAACTGGAAGCTTCCTTTTGATATTTAAACAAGCTCAAGTCTGTCCTGTATGAAATATCCAACCTTCAATCCTAGATCCCACATGCCCCTACCACACCATTCTATTCCTCGTTCAGCTAAACCTCTTACAAGGTTTATCCAGACTTCCTGTAGTAATTTTCTTATCTCCAACTCATCCTAACACATTCCAGCTCTGGCATCTGCCTTTATTACTCTACTGAAATAGCTGACTAATGTCACTAGTAATTTCACCATTTCTATACCCAGTGGATATTTTTCTCATCGTACTTGCCCTATCACTGTCCTCCACGTTGTCCTCTTGAAATATTCCATTTAGAGCCTTTGACTTACAGTGTTAACTTCTTCCTGGCTCTCTGGAAACTTGTAGGCATCTCCTCTTGGAACCATCCTTTAAATTTTGGAGTTCCTCAAGATATTATCCTATATCTTATTTTCCTCTAACGATGCCTATTCCAAAGCCTCCTTCTCTTCAGTTATGGTTTGATTATCTCTATGCTATGCCTCAGATTTTATATTTCCAGCCATCTGAGCAATAGACCTTTACAGCCAACTTTCTACTCAATGTCTTCATTGCGAGGGCTCGAAGCCCCTGCAAACTCAATACATGCAGCACTTAAAGTACTATTCCCATCAACTTGCTCTTTGTCTTAGCTACTGATGCCATCACCCATTCAGCATTGCAATTCTGAAAGTCAGCATCATCATCGGCATCTGTCATAGTTAACCCATCACTAACGTTTATTTTTACCTCCAAATGTTTATTTTTACCTCCAATGTTTATTTTTACCATCCACTTTTCTCCAGTTTTTCTGCCTCTATCCTACTCCAAGCTACCAATGACTTTCTTTGGCTACATTCTAACACGTATGATCTTTTCCAAATGTAAACCTGGTCATGTCATGTGCCTTTTTAAAATGCTTCAACAGTTTTTTCACTGGTTTTCAGATAAAGACTTTGGCTTTATCCAAAAGACTCATGTGGCATAAATTGGCTGCCACTTATTAACTCTAAACTCTGGGCCAAATATGAAACATTTCTATACCTCTATTTTCTCATCTATAAAATGGGTATAATATATCTATCTCATAGGAATAGGATAAAAGTATTAAATGAATCTGCGCTGACAAGCAGTCTTGTATTCCGTGGTTCATTCACTCTCTAACTCTCTTAGTTGACTCTCTTACTCTTTTTCTTCTATTTAAATCTCGAAATCTTCTCTTCCTTGCTCCTGTCTGATTACCTTGCTTTCTGTTCTGTTTCACTGAGAAAAAGAAGCCATCAGAAGAAGAACTCTCACTTTCTCCCAATATCAAATCTACCTTACTATCAAGATGTGTGCCTACAGATGGGTTCTCTCCTGAGTCTACGGATGTTCTGTCCATGCTTTCAAGGTCTATCCAGCACCATTATGTTGATTCTCTTCCTTCTTGCCCCTTTAAGATCATCACTCCAGGGACTGTTTCCTATCTCTACTGAACCTCTTAATTAATATATATATATATATATATATATATACAAACGTGATCATTTATTCTATCTTTTAGAAAAGTATTTTTTCTTTTATGTTTCTCTCTCTCTGTATAGCTACTACCCATTTTTGGCTTCTTTTAACAGTAAAACTTGTTGAATGATGAGTCTACAGTTTATCTTCAATGCACCTTTCCCCGTTTGCTCTTGAAATTACTCCTCCAGACTTTCTATCTTTGCTCAACGAAGCAGTTCTTGTCAATGTTGCTGATGATCTTCATCTTACTAAATTCAGTGCTTTGCTTTGTGCAGCTTATGGTCTTCTGGAAAAGACAAATACTCAAAAAAATTAGACTAATAAATGTATGATGCACCAACATAAGTTTTCAGAAGGAAAAGACTCATTTCACAAAGAAATGTGGCCTAGTCTTGGAGGTTAGGGAAGGCTTTCTTGAGATAGTGACCCTTGATTCAAGAACTGAAGAATGAAAAATTAATTTGGCCACAAGAAGGAGAGGAAAGGACCACATGTAAAGAGACAAACGTGTCTAGAGGTTCTTTGATGGGAGATCATTATTTGATTATATCCTCACATGTTTTCTTCTCTGAAATTTTGAACATATTATTAAAACAGCTTTAAGCCAAATGATCATCTCTACCAGTAGAATCTCTAATATTTTTTTCAGGGCAATAGAAGAGATAGTTGAAGGCCAGTGAGTCTACCCAGGGTATTTGACCTTTCACTAAACATTCATCCACATATCAAATGGCACTTACCAGCTTCATTCACAGTGACAATCGGAAAGAATATTTTAAGCTGAGTGACAGGAAATATAATTGAGCCCACCTTTGTTACAGTTTAAATTATGGAAAATGTAATAAACCGATTTTTAAAATATCAGTCATGGAACCTCAATTATTTATAGTGTCATGTTAAATAATAAGGCTTTAAGGGTTTTGTATGATGTCTTTGAGCAAGTTATTGGATAAGTTAACTTACTAGTGTACCTGAAATATTAGAGATATGGTATTTAATATGGTTAACTCAGATGAAATAACCAAGAACTTTAGGAAATTCACAAAAAGTTTTTGTAACTTATTCAAGTCACATAAGTGGAAATCAGAGAGTAAAGAAAATTTCTGCCTAACTCTGTTCTTTGTATTATATACTAGGGCCTCTCTTTTTTGAGGAGTGGAAAGGCTTTATGCTTTCCCGTAATTGCTTTATAATCAATCTTTCAAACTTGAAAAACATTATCTATCCCTCAGTTCTAAACTCTGCAAGGTCATTGGTATGGGATAGAAATAATACCTTATAACAGTCTACAATTTGTTCTCACTCTCAGGTCACGGCTTTCTTTTTTTTAAAATTAATGAGCTCACTAAAGTTTGCAAAGCTTTTTAAAAAAATAATGAACCCTGAAACAGATTTCAATATCAAAGGAACTCTGTGGGGCCCAACTACCAGACAAAAGCAGATTTCAGCGATTAAACGAGTATGAGAATGTTCTGTTCTCTTCTGTCTCTGCTGCATGTTAGTGAAGCAGCATCTCCTGGAAGATTCTCTAATCGATTTCCATCTTGGTTTACATGAAGAGTTTTGAGTTTGCAGATTCTTATGATCGCTACTGGGATCAGCTCTTTACAAAATAGTCAACCAGTGGCAGTTGTCTGAGAGGCCTCCCACCTCTGCACAGAGCTTCTCTCTGCTTTGATCTCTCTTACAACCCAGATACCTCTTCAGCCTTGCCCTCCTGAACTTCCCGTTTTTTTCTCTTCCTCAATCCCACGCCCCTCTCCTTCTAGATAGCAACATGGATAGCAATTCCTTAAGTCTTCTTAAAGACTTTTAAAGAAATGAATTCACAGGGGGGGAAGCCCAGGAAGAATGACAGATGGTAAAGAATCTATTCCAAGTCAGCAGTGAAAAGCAGCCCACTCTGTGGATCCAAAACTCTTACACCTGTCCCACCTTTGCAAAGCAAAACAAGGAAACAATAGGCTGCAATACATTCAAGGGGAATGAAGAAACATATCTCATTCGAATTATAACAGTCATGGTGAAAGCTTCATATAGAAAGGCTGGAATAAAAATTAGCATTTTTCTGTCTGACATTAAAAGAAATATTATTATAAAGTACTCCAAAACCACATCCATCTAGGAGAACTTGTAATTCTCTTTGAAGATTCAGAAGCTAATTTCAGCCCATTAATTATTATTTAAAGTGCCCTGAAGAGAACACTAGATTCAAAATCAGGAGCTCTGTGTTCTCCTGTAACTAATTCAGTCAACTTTGGCAAGTCACTTATTTCTCTGGGCACTAATGCCTTATTTATACATTGGGATTGCTATAATGTTTGATCTCTATGACCTTTTTAACATCAAGATGCTGTTTCCACATTCTTACTTTTTTCCCCCCTTTTCTATAGTTTTCTAGTTGTAAATAGGAATTTTAACATGTCAAAATCATAAAAAATTGGGGGCTTTTAATCATTATCATATTTTTCATTTCCAACCACAAATTTATCAATAATACACATAGTAAATGTCATGTAATAAAAACAGAAAGAGCCATAAAAAACTGACTCACTCTGATGCCCAAAAGGACAGGTTATTCATAGGGAATGGCAGACCCAGAGTAGTAGAGTGTATAATAATTTCACCTCAATTCTAGTAATCACATTATTTAGCTAGTAACATTAAACAAATTATTTAGCAGTCTTATGATTTTGGTTCCTCATTGTAAACTAGGAGTAATAGAGTATGCCATACAGGACCACTGTGGAAGTTAAATAAGATTATCAATAAATAGTGCATAGCGCATACATAACTCGTAGTTTTGTTTAAGAATCGACATACTTCTCATTTTCAATTTAACTGTTCATAAGAGCTTTAAGAAATACACAAAATTCAGTAAGGTCAAAATGATTCACATAGCGTAGACTTAAAGTGAAATAGTGACAGAGTGTGAAATGCAGTATGATTAGGATTTCTCCTGTTGGATAAGCCGGACCAAGGTCACGGCATTCATGATTCTACTCATAAGCATCATATTCTTTTTTTTTTTTTTTCCTTTTTGTCTTTTTTCGTGTCCGGCAACGGATCGCAACCCTCAGTGTCGCGCCCTGGACCGGGACCAGCAACGGGATCGCAACCCTTGGCGTTGCTCCCGCACCTCGCTCAGCCAGTGAGCGGCCGGTCTGTATGTGGGATCCGAACCCTCGGCGGGAGCGCTGCCGTGCTCCCAAGCGGTGCATTGTAGCAGTGCGCCACCGGGCTGGCCCAAGCATCATATTCTTACAGAACTGTGTCGAAGCTTCTTCTCTGTTCTCAATCCTCCAGCACCTCCTTCCCCATCTCTAACAGCTGGCAGCCTTGCTTCCTATTTACTGAAAAAATAGAGACAATCAGAAAAGAGCTTCCACAAGCTCCCGCCCACCTCATCTATGTACCACCACCCCGTATCTGTGCCATATGCTCTACCTTACAGTTCCTATGGATGAGTGGGCCACACTCCTATCAAAAGCCAGTACCTCCTCTTGTTCCCTAGACGCCAGCCCCTGCCCTGTTGAAGGCCATCCTGGCAGCAATTAGCCCCCTGGCACATCTTACTTTCCCCCTCCGTTGTGGAGCATTTCCACGAGCATACAAACAAGCTGTTATTTCCTTCATCTTTCAACAAATTATAGTATCTCTCTTGAGCTCACATCTCCTTTCAGCAACTTCAACATTTTTCTAATCCTTTTATCACAAAATCCCTTCAAGGAGTGGACAGTAATCACTTTTCCTAGTTCCTTCCTTCATTCTCTCTTTAAGCAGCTCCATCAGGGTTTTTTGTTTTGTTTTGTTTTTGCAGCTGGGCGGTCAGGGGATCCAAACCCGTGACCCAAGTGTTACCAACACCATGCTCTAACCAAGGGAGCAGACCCACCAGCCCCTTCCATCAGGTTTTTGTCCCGACTACTCTACTGCAACTACTCATCAGGGTCACCAACAATCTCCAGATTTTATTTTATTTTATTTTTTCTTCCAAATTTTATTTTCATCTCCAGATTTTAAATTCCTTGGTCAATTCTCAACAATCCTGATTCATTTGATTTCTCGGTCCCACCTGATTTGACACTAACCATCTCTTGTGTTTGTTTGTTTGATACTCTTTCTTTACTTGACTTCGCCCAGGTTTTCTCTCTCATGACTGCTCCTTCTCACATCCTTCCACTCATTTCTCCTCATGCCCCAAACATTTAAACACTGGAGGGGCCCCTTTCGGTTATTCTCTTTTCTGTCTTCACACTCTTTGGGGCAGGGAATCTCAACAAATTGCATGTTAATTGCCAAATTCTTATGACCCAAAAATATTTCCTTGATTCAGTTATTTATTTGTCATCTCCATTTTGGGGTCTAGTAGACATCTCAAATGTAATGTGCACAAAAACCAAACGCATGATCTTCATCCCCCAAACCCTTCCTCCACATGTCTTCCTCATCTCTGGTAAATGGCGATGTTATCAAGATACCCACTGAAGCCAGACGTTGGAGTGTTCTCTCTCTCACACTGCACACATAATAGGTCAGGAAAACCTGTTATCTCGTTTTCCAGAGTATACGCAGAACCGAACCGGTTCTCATTTCCTCTCTGAGAAAGTCATAACCATCTCTCACCTGAACTTCTGCAGCAACCTTCTTATTGGCAGTTTCAATGTTTCTGTTCTTGCTTGTCTCCCATGATTCTATTTTCCAAAAGTAGCCAGTTATCCTCCTAACATGGACTCAAGGCCATGTCATTTCTCTGTTTCAAATACTCCAACAGCTTCCCATCTTACCAAAGGTGGAAGCTGACTTCCTGTAAGGACCTTCAAGTCCCTGCAAGCTCTGGTGGTGAGTTCCTCTTGCACCTCATCACTAACCCATCCCCTCAGCTCTCCAGCTTCTCTGCCCTTCTTGCTGTGTCCAAGCCTGCTCTCACTTTGAGGTTCTACCCCTCACCTCTTTTAGTTCTTTCTTCAGATGTCATCTTTTCAGCCAGACCTTCCCATTTTTCGGAAACACCAGGGGCTTCCCTGTGTATTTTAGGTTGACCCCCCTCCCCTTCACACACATCCATCTAAGCACTTTTATCCCCCTCCCCGCTTTTTTGACCCTAGCACTTAGCATTTTGCCAACAGAGTTTTATTTATTTGTTTTTCATCTATCTCTCTGTACTAGAATAAATACAGATTTTTGTCTGTTGTCCAGTGCTATATCCCCAATGTCCCTCATATATAGTAGACTCTCAATAAATACTTTTACTGTAAATTAACCATTTATTTAAAGGTATTGTTCTTGGTCCGGCCCGGTGGTGCACTGCTACAGGGCGCCTCCTGGGAGCGTGGCGGCGCTCCCGCCGAGGGTTCGGATCCCACATACAGACCGGTTCCCGCTCACTGGCTGAGCGAGGTGCGGACACAGCACCGAGGGTTGCGATCCCGTTGCCGGTCCCGGTCCGGTACAGGCGCGACACTGAGGGTTGCGATCTGTTGCCAGACACGAAAAAAGACAAAAAGGAAAAAAAAATAATAAAGGTATTGTTCTTATACTCTACATTTTCTTTTGAAGAAACTGAGTATTATCAATAAATAACTGGCAGTCTAGACTGCTCTGGCTTTCTCAAGAGAATTTCTTAGCAGTGTGCATGGACAAATATAGGGAGACAAAGGTTATCATGTCCAGCCACTGTTTGCAAAATATTTTAATATCATCAGCTAGAAAAGAGTATTTTCAGCCAGATGATCACTTTCACTTGGTTGACCTTCTCTGCTCTTGGTGCCCCTGCTCCTTTGCTGGGCACGCCTGTGTGTGTTCTCCTACGTAGCCGTCTGTCCTTTCATCTTCCTACTAAAACATCTTCTTCAAGGTTGACTGAGCAGAACTCAGAGAGGACCTGTTGGTCTTTTGTGGCTTAATCATATTCTTCATTTCATGCCACCCTCCTCTTCTAGTTTGACAATACCAATCAGTCTCTGGGACAAGAGGCTTCTTCTCCCCAACCCACCTTTTCTGAACCCACACGTCTGGTACCACATTCTCTTTTTTCAGATTAATTTAATTTAATTTTTAGATTATTTTTATTTATACATATTTATGGGGTACAGAACCAACTATCAGTATTTGGGTACAGTATGTGATGATCAAATCAATATTATTAGCATGTTCAACATAACAAATTGTAATTACTTTTGGTGTCCCTTACCCAATTATTCTCTATCCCCCATTTCCCCTCCCCCTTTTCCAACTCTAGTAACTATAGGTCTGTTCTTTCCTTCTGGAAGTTCAACATTTTATTATGATTATTATGGTCTTTCTTTTTTTCTTTTGTTTCTTAGCTCCCACTTAGGGAGGACATGCAGTATTTCTCTTTCTGTGCCTGGCTTATTTCACTTAACATAATTTTCTCTAAGCTCATTCACGTTGCTGCAAATAGCAAAATTCATTCTTTTCTATGGCTGAGTAGTATTGCATTGTGTGGTACCACATTCTTCATGGTACCTCTCTTACCCTTCCCCGACTCCTAAAACTCTCCCTACCTCTGCCCTGCAGTCTCTATGTTGAGTGAGCTTTGTCTTTTTTTCTTCATTTGCTATTGTGGACTAGTTGTAGTGAGGTTTGAGGTATTTAGTAAGTTTTTTTTGTTTGTTTGTTTAGATCTTAATAAAGTGACATATTGGAAGTTGCTTATCCTCTGTTACTGCTCCCAAACATTTGTAATGCCAGGAACTATTAGTAAGATTTTCACTTTATCTTCTGAAAAATGTGCACGCTCTTTGAGGAGAGAGACTGTGGTTAATATTCACATGTCCTCTGTAGAATCTAACCATACAAGGCCATGCATGTTATTGGAACTCAGTAGTAGTTTAAGAAGTTGATTTATCAGTTTTATTGCCACACTCAGCTTACTGGATAGCTGATAAATATTATAGATTTAGTATGACTGAAAAACATTTCTTCTACAATTCTCATTTTGAGTCTCTGCATAGTCAGCTAAGGCTGCTTCAAAGCCCCAGAGTTACCTGTGATCAAGAGCTGTTCATGGACCGTCCAATACTGGGAGCCAATGTCATATTAATAATTGTAATAACTTGGATATCCATCATGCCCTTCTTTTGAAGATAGAGATGAATGAGATAGTATCTTTGCAGTCTGCCCGTTCAAACTCTGCAGATTGCTTTCACCCAACCTTCTACCTTCCGGCACAGCTTGATCTCTGTGTTCCTGTGCCAGCAGCACTCTATTAATCATGGGTCAGAGTCTGAGTATGGCCCTCGAGCCTGTGCCAGAAACTCCCCATTGAGAAGGCTGTCTCCTCACAAGAGAGAGTTAAGGCAGGTATTTTGGCACCCAGAGATTGTCAGCTCAGAATGCACATACTCGGGTCAGATTTGAAATGTAACCCCTCGGCAAATGACAAAATAAAGATGACAATCCTGAGTATTCACTCTGTCAGGCACTTGCCCATTCAGTTTTGAACAATATGTGTTAGTTGTTATTTAGACATTTTACAAATGAAAAATCAAGGCTCAAGAGAGAAATTCACCTGCTTAAGAACAACCAGAAAATGGTGGAGATTCATGCAAGCCCTAGCCTCTTTGACAACTACTTTATGAGGTTCCCACTATTCCATTTTACCTCTTAACTTCTGGACATCACAGAGGAAATCTTTGTCAGTGATGGTCTAAAAAAAAAAATGTTTTCATCTCTCAAGGTAACCAACACTTGCACAAGGTTTGAGATTGAGGAATGCACTCCCTTTCAATTTCAGATTCCAACCACAAATCATGCGGAGGCGAAGGGAATATTTGGAGCCCTTGCCTTCCGCTGGCTTTGTTGAGGAGGACCTGCTGCCTGCTCATGTCGATGGTGTCATCCTCAGATAGAAATTCAGGAAGTTTTAAACTTTTCTTCATCGAAGTATTTTCCTTCAAGAATGACGCTCATTAATCCCTAATTGTTAAGGAGAATTTGCAAGAAAACTACTCCCACTCTTTCCCTATGAAGTCAGGAGCATGTTTTTGTTTTCTTTGTTCTCTATTGTTGTTTTCGTTTTATTTTGTTGGTTATTATGGCTTAAGACCCTCCAGCATTTGCTTCCATCATTTCCTTTGCTGGACTTTCTCAGTCACTTCACCTGAGGAATACACATTTATAGCAATTGTAATACTCTTCTAATCAGAAAAAAATAAAAAATAGATGTTAATGGGATGATGAGATTTGCCCACAGTTATGACCTCTCTAGTAGAGTATTGCTATGAATTAAAATGAAACTGCTTAAAAACAACTTAGATGAAGTCAACTCACATTTAAAATGCTGACAGGTTCCTGGAATGGAGTGCTCCATGGAGATGTGTTTGATAATGGAACAGGGTAAATGGGACTTGGGGGCAGGGAAGCCTGCATCATGAGATGAAGCCACCCAGGTTGGCTGGAGAGGGACTGTGAAGAAGCTGGTTTGCCAGAAAAAGAAGATGATCATTTATCCTGAAGGCCATAGCTGCTAAGGACTTTAAACATGGAAATAATGTAGTATCTTCTTTTTTTCTTTTTAATGATAAACGTATGTGAAATAATGGATTGGAGTGGGGAAAGGAGAAGATGGTTTTGATTGTGCCAGATCTTCTAACCAGGAATGTCTTAATTTAGTTTTTGCCCACACTGATAAGTTTTAGTTTTATCGTCCCCTCCAAAACTCATGTAGAAATTTGATCTCCAATGTGGCAGTGTTGGAAACTGATTGAGTCATGGGGGCCGATCCCTTATGAAAGGCTTAATGCTCTTCCTGGGGCAGGGGTGGGTAATGAGTGAGTTCTCACTCCCACGAGAGCTTGTTGCTTAAAAAGTCCCTGGCACCTTCTCTCACTCTCTCTCTTGCTTCCTGCCGCCATATGATCCGCTTGTACCCACTGGCTGCTGCCACTTTTCCGCCATGAGTAGAAACAGCCTGAGGCCCATGCCAGATGCAGCTGTCCCAGAATCATAAGCCAAATAAACCTCTCTTCTTTATAAATCACCCAGTCTAACGTATTTCTGTTATAGCAACACAAAAGGGACTAGAACAGGATATTCAGTGCATGATTTTTAACCCAGCCTTGATGCTTTTTGATGTTTTTAAAACACTTAAACACAAGGAAACAATTAAAAGTTTTGTCTTTAAGTCTGGAGGAGAAAAGGAATAATGTAAATGGTGAGATTCAGCAGATAATCCTGCCCAAGTATGGACTTTCTTTGCTCAGAGAAACAAAAGACTAAGTCCCAAATGTTGGTGCAAGATAGGAAGCTTTATTACCAGACATATGAGGAGACAGTTAAACTAAAACTGTCTCAGAGGCTCAGGAGCCTCAGCAAGGGTTTTTAAAGGGAAAAGTGTGGGAAACAAAATGATGACTTCAGTCCCATCAGAAGTCTGCTACTTGAAATCTTGCAGCCTCCAGGCTTTTTCCTTTTTTTTTTTTTTAATCTTAAGGCTGGTTCTGTAACTCTTTCATTTCGGAATGTGGGTGTTATCTGGCTCCCACAAACTGGACAGACCCTTGTTCCCAGACAACTGTAACTCCAAAGTCAGAATGTTTAGTTCACCAAGTTCCCAATAAGCTCTTATTATCTTTCTCTTCCTGGGCACTAAGTCCTACAGCATTTTCCCATGAGCTATATGCCGCTTAAAGCTGTGTTCTATAAAATGGCTCTTCTAAGGCTAATTGTCTATGACTCTTTGCTGTGGTGGGCTCTTAAAAGCCCATGGTATTAACTGTCCATTATCATAAAATGAATATGATAAAATTCTATAATTGAAATGAAAATGTGAACTCCAAATAGTTTTCAGAACAGCAAAAATTGTAGGAAATGGTTTTGCATTCCTGATATTAAACTCATATTGCATAAGTGTTAATTTCCTACTGAGGTCTGAGCAGGAAGAGCCTGATCATGTCAACAAATCTGAACCCCTTACTTTGGTCATAATATGATGTCGGTATGTACTAATCTGATAATCAGACAATCTATCAAGCTGAGAAAAATCACTCAGACTAGGGAAGAGTGAGTAGCCCACATTCAAATAAAGAAATGAGCTCAATATTTTAAGAGAATTGCAGCTGGGGGGAATGGCAGTCCCTGTGATGAAGTAATCAAAAATCCACACAACCCAAACAGAGAGGAATCAATGGATCTTCTGGATCAAGTATTTTTTTTTTAAGGCTAATGTTTTCTGAAGTTTTCTATGTGCCAGTTCTTGACATATATTAGCATTTAATCTTATATCAACACTTGTAAAAACGGAAGATGTTATTCGCATGTTCCAGATAAAATCTAGTTGTTTACGTAACATAACATGTTTATATAACTCTGTCAAGATCACATAGCTAGTGAGAAAGGTGCCGGTGTTTGTACCTATAATCAATTTCAAGAGCCCATACGTGGAATCATGACACTATACTGGATCCTGGTAAGTGAGAAGTGCTTGTATTTATGGAAGACCTAGAATTTAATCTCTTTAACCCTTCCCAAGTAGTAATTTTGCACTGTTTTCTTAAAACATAAGGCACACCAATTTATTTGTTTGCTTCATACGTTCTAATGGCTTTTCATCAAACTGAAAACCTAATCCAAATTCTTACCCTGACTCACAGCGCCCTGCTTATCTGGCCCCTGTTTACTTTCCTGACTTCATTGTCTACAAATAATCATGTCTGCTTGGTTACTGCTCTATTTTCACTGCCTGGAAAATTGTCTAACACAGTAGTCACTATACTTATTGAATAAATGAAAATCAGGGATGACTGGGTAGAGCAATGAGACTGAGGCATCGGGCATGTGCTTTATGCTGTCTGGACTTTGTTCTGGAGATGCAAGAGCAAGATAAATGTGTTTTGACTGTCAGGCAAGAGCATAATCTTACAGATCCCTACAAATCCTAACTCCAGTAAGGGCAGATTTACAAGGGATTTTATACTAAGTGTGGAATTGAGAAGATTTATCAAAACATCTGCTCTTAGTTATGTTTAAGGACAGTAGTCCACCCCCACACACAGAAACACAAAAGTAATGCCGGACAGATTAAACTCCAAGGAAATAAACACGAAGCAGAAATAAATAGCTATGAAATGCTTTGCTTCAGGTTATTTCTTTTAGAATAGATTTTCTACTAAATATGCAGTTGCAGCCATAAATTACTATTTTATTACCTGGAAAGCATCATGGAAAGTAGGAGAAATCATTTTCCTAAGGATATGTTTCTGTCTCGATGTATTTATTGTTTCTAGAAGTTTTCTGCATTGCATTTTACTTCTTAAGAAGAGCTGAAATGGAAATTTGGAAAAAAATAGATAAATAGAAAGCCTCCAAAATAGCCATAGTAATAGGGCACTGCACATACACACGCAGATATGTGTATGAACACACACACACACACACACACATGTGCACATAAATAGAAGAGCAAAGAAAAAAGACAATGTCTTTTGTTCGCTGTATAACCTTATATCTTTTTTGCTAGAAAAAAGGAAAGCTTATCTCTTAGAATAGCTAACCTTATAATAAAGCTTCTTGGAGTTCTTTTCCTGGACACTGGGGCACTACTCTTTGTTGAAAGTGTGTAAATTATAGTATCTTTATATATGATGTAGAAGAATGTAGTTCTCAAATGATGCATGTAGAGAAACTTGCCAAGTGTGTCCTGAGTTGCCCTCTTTTTGGTCAGGGATAAAATGGTGGTATGGAAAATCA
This sequence comes from Galeopterus variegatus, assembly GCF_000696425.1. Classification (NCBI taxonomy): domain Eukaryota; kingdom Metazoa; phylum Chordata; class Mammalia; order Dermoptera; family Cynocephalidae; genus Galeopterus; species Galeopterus variegatus. Next base: position 71,636 of record NW_007730322.1, on the reverse strand, counting down.
GCAAAGCCTAGATATTATATCTAAGATTGGACAAAAAGAAAAACAATTTTTATTACTGTTATTTTATAATATTACCTTTCATTTGTTGAATGTTTACTGTCTCATACACATTGCTAAGCAATTCTTATGAAACCTCCCCAAAACTGTAAAATGTAACTGTGTTTCTTTCAGTGTTTGCACATTCTGTGTCCTCATGTATAAAATAGGGGAGGGGAGTGGTAATTTCATATACGAGTAAATCAATTTCACTTTCCAATTTCATACAGGTAGGAAGTGGCAAAGTAAGGATTCCATCCCAAGTTTACCTCCTACAAAGCCATTGTTTTTTCAGGATACCACATTGACTCTATTAAAGGTAAATAACTTTTCAAAAAAAAATCCCAAATATCTATCCCATGCCAAGACTTATGATTCATAGCAATTGTAAATCTCCTTTGGATAACAGGAAAATAGAAAGGTAACTGGAAATATGTACTTCTGAAGAAACATAAACTTGGGCCGGCCCGGTGGCGCACTGCTACAGTGCGCCGCTTGGGAGTGTGGCGGCGCTCCTGCCGAGGGTTCGGATCCCACGTACAGACCGGCCGCTCACTGGCTGAGTGAGATGCGGGCGCAGCACCGAGGGTTGCGATCCCGTTGCCGGTCCCGGTCCGGTACGGGCATGACACTGAGGGTTGCGATCCGTTGCCGGTCATGACAAAAAAAAAAAAGGAAAAAAAAAAAAGAAAAGAAACATAAACTTAATCAGGACTAGAAATCAATATGTGTCCTGGACATACCTTTTTCTAAAATTAGTTCTAAATCCATTAAGGTCTCTCCTAGTTCTAAAATTCTCTTTTCCTTATAAAGAAATCTGACTTCATACATGCCCTGGGAAAAAGCACTTTATCTGAAAGAGTAAAATGACTGAAAGAACATTTTAAGTCAACCTAACTAATTTTTCTCCCTAACTTACAAAAAAATATTTTGGTTCTCTAACTCTGTGAAGCTTATTGTAATTTCCCAAAAGGAAGTAAAACAAAGACAAAAACAAAAAAATACTAGAGTCACATTTTTTTGGAGTAAAAATAATGAATTTGTTTTGCTCGTTTGTTTTCTGTGGGTGGAAATGCACAGGCCTATATGTGTTCTGTTTTACCCTAAAGGGAGAGTCAATTAACTAGCAAATTAGTTGACCTCTGGGATTTAGCAGAAAAATGAATTTCAGGGACTTTATCTAGAGCTACTTTAGCCTTCTTTTCCTGTTAATATAAATTTTATGATCATACCATTATATTTCCACAGAATGTAGAGAAAATATTTTTGTGTTTCCATAGATTTGGGGCTTTCTTTATAAAATTTGCATAAATTTCATACTCTGGGCTCAGAGCAAGTCTTTTACAACAGTATAGGTAGAGGGAGAACTTTAGAGAAATTTACCTAAATCTGAAGGCATGAGTTTACATTTCAGGTGAGAATGAGGCCCAAGACATTGTAGATATATCTAGGTCATCAAAGCTGGATACGCTAGGGCATATCTGACCTTTGGAGTGATGTATTTACATTCCAAAAAATTAAAGTAAAAATGAAAGGTGTTTTCCATCTTGTTGCTAAGGAGCAAAGGATTTTCTCCCTTCTTTTGGGAGGGGTGAAAGGAGCAAGTGCATCTTTCTCCTACATATAAGCAGAAAAAGATATCATTTTTCTCCATTCCTTGCCTAGGGAGTGTCTGGCCACTTGAATAGGACATTTTTTCATCTGGCTTTAATTGAGTTGTCCAAAGGTGAGGTCTGGAGCAAAGGAGACAACACAGTTACTATTATGGAAATACCAATAACTCTTCTGTCTCTGATTCAGAATACCTCTTCTGCACATTGAGGATAAAATTAATAAAGATGAATATTAAAAACTCAAGTATTTACTTTTCTTCTTTATCTACTTCAAATTTGCATTTTCTTTCTTTTTTTGTACATTATGTGTCATTGTGAGTTATCTTAAAATTTTTGTTTAACTATATGGTGAAGGAGTAGGTTGGTGTAGACAGAAAAATAGATTAGATAATAGAGAGAGAAAGAGAAAGAAGTCAAGCAACAATCTTTGTTATTTGTATTGACTAGTTCTTCATTAAAAGTAGCACTTAAGTGAGATATATAATAAATAAAGCTATTTCAAATCAGGGTGATATATTAATTGTTTGACTGTATTAATTGGAGATGTCATTAATTTTCTTAATGAGATGCATGCAAATGTTTCAATTCTCTGTAGAGTTAAAATCACACGCTTTTTCAGGAAGAATTTAGGGCATTCATTAGCAAAGCAATTTCTTAGTAAAACAAAATATTCTTAAATGCATTATAGTATTCATATCAAAGATACTGAAACTCTGAAAATGTATGTGTAATATGTGTATAGCTCTGTACAGTTAAAAAATGTGATCCTTACAAATTAGCCCTCATAAGCCTAGTGATACCCTATGAATTAGTAAAATAAAAATTATCCTTATGTTGTAAGTTGTAATTAATAAAGTTTAGAAAGAATTGGTAACCAAAAAAAAATGATAAATAAATAAATAAAAGTAAGTGGCCAAGCTAAGGCATGTGGGTAAAATGTAGAATTCCCATAAAACAAACAAACAAAATTATTGAATGGATAAACAATAAGAATAAAGAAATTTACAGTTCTGGCCTGAATGAGAACCACAAGGAAGTGGAAAGAATTGTATATCAATTATGAGGTTTATGCATGGTGTTCTAAAGTAAATTTCGTCTTGCCCTCATCTCTGAAAAAAGGCTCACACTCAGAAATTGGGCCACACCATCACCTTGATTTCAACCTGGAAGCAACTTCCAGAAGCAGCACAAGGAGTGAAAATACAAATGTAGTCTACTGGTCCTGCCAGGTTGAGGAGACAGAGATTGAAGGGTATTTTTAAGAATGTAGGATTTACAGGTCAGAGTAACTGAAGAAGTGGTCTAGAAATTCAAACATTAGGCCCATCGAACATCTGTATGGAAAGCAATCTGTGCATGCGTAAGGCACAGCTTCATGAATCAAGAAAAGAACAACTTCTAGAGAAAGGATAATTACCAGAGAGTACTAAGCACAATAATTTCAGAAGCTCACGCAGAGCCAGTAATTACAAAGGTTTACTCAAAGCAACAATTGGAGAGACTTTATTCATCATTCAGAACAATCAATAGAGACTTCAGAGAATTATATCTTTGTAGTAAGGCTAAGCTAGTGCTAGAATAAAGACTATTCTATATCCGTGACAGAGGATAGATAGGTCAACCTTAAGTGTAAGTAACCTAACTGACCATCAGAGAAAAGTCCAACACTCTGGAATAGAGCACGACAAGGCTCAATACCAAGCATATACATTCACAATATCTGGCATCCAATAAAATTACTAGACATAATAAAACATGAAAGCATTACTCATAACCAGGAGAATATCAGTCAATAGAAACAAAACTAGAAATCACAGACATAATGGAATTAGTACACTCAAATAATAGAACACCTGTTTAAAATATGTTCAAATATTCAAAGGAAAATATAAAGTTAATGAGAAGATAAATGAATGACATAGAGAGGCCACAAAAGGAATTATTAGAAAAAAAACATAATCTGAAAATTTTATAATTTCTGCTTATAATTTACTGAATATTAAACACCATAAAGGAAAAGATCAGTGAACCTGATGACACTAACAATAGAAAAATATCCATTACGAAGTAGAGTGTAAAAATACTTAAAAATAAACAGAGCTTTGAGTTGTAGGGAAAAAATCAGGATATATACTATATATGTAATTTTGATCTCATAAGGGGAGAAAAAGTAAAAAAAAAAATTGAGGAAATAATCCAAAAATTCTTCAAATTTGAAGAAAAGTATAAGTCCACAGATCTAAGAATTTTGATGAACACACAAACTACACCAAAAATAATAATCAAATTGTTAAATAAATAAATAGCCCAAAAGCAGCTACAGAAAAATGTATTGTAGGTACAGATGAACATAAGTAAGAATTATCAGAGATTGCTTTTTAGAAACTGTGCAAATCAGGAGATAATAGATCAGTATTTCGAAGGGGGAAGAAAAAAAAAAGCAAAAAGGTGACCTAGAATTCTTTATCTTTCAAAAATAAAGGTAAATTAAGTGATTATTATTGAAACAGGTATGTTGAATTTGGGTGAAGAATAAATGGAGGTTTATTACACTGGTTTGTCTATGTTTCCAAAATTTTATATAAAAGAAGTGAACAATATGAATTCCTCAAATAAAATTTCCATGCCCACCATTAAACCTTAAAAAAATAAAACTAAAGCACAGATATTTTTTGCATAAACAAAAACAGAACATTTATTAACAGTAGGTCTGCACTATAAGAAATATAAAAGTAAGTTTTTCAGGTGAAGAAAAGTGATACCAGATATAAACAGGGATCTGTTAAACAAATAGAATGCTCAAAATGGTTAATATATGGATAAAGATAAATGATTTATTTTCTCGAGTTTTGATTTCTTCAAAAGATAAAGGTCTGTTTGAAGCAAAAATAAACTGTATTGGAGCTCATACAATACATAGAATTGATTGTGTGACAACAATGGCACAAGAGATTAAAACAGGAAAATAAAAGTGTGCTATTATTAGGTCCTTTAACTGTGCATAAAATAGTAAAATGCTATTGAAAGGTAGATTGTGATAAATTAAAGATTCATATTCTAACTAGAAAAACAAGCAGTAAAAAAGGAAAGATGCATAGGTAACAAGTCAATAGGGAAATTAAATACTATCCTAAAATTAATTAATTAGTCTATTATAAGGAAGAAAATAAGGAAAAGAGAAACAAAGAACATGTTGGAAAAATTAAAAAACAAATAGGAAAAATGTTAGATTTAACATGTCGGTGGTTTCAATAAATATAAATGGCCTACACTTTCCAAATAAAAGTCAAAAATTGTTATTTAAAAATAACAAAATTCCATATGCTGTGTCAACTGGAAACATACTTTAAAAATAAAGACACAGAGAAGTTAAAAGTAAAAGAAAAACATACATATACATGCAAAACTAATCAAAAGAATACTAGGGTGTCTATATTAATAGGAGACCAAGAACTTCAGAATAAGAAATATTATAAGGGATAAAGACAAGCATTTCATAATGATAATCAAAAATACATAATCCTAAATTTGTAAACACATAACAACAGATGTTCAGAACACATTAAATACAAATTCAAAGAATTAAAAATAAAATTATAAAATTTCACAACTAGAGTTGAAGATTTAAACCCTGCTTTATCAGTAAATATTAGACTAAGTCAAGATAAAATAAGTAGAGAGATAGGAAACCTGAACAGAAATTTCAACCAAGTTGACCCAATTAATATTTGCACAGCAGTTCATTCAGTACTACAGATACTCATTGTGCTGAAGTTCTCATGACATATTCACCAAGATATACCATCGTTATGAGCCATACAATTTTTCAGTAACTATGAAGAATCAAAATCATACAGAGGGTGATGTCAGCAAGATGGCAGACTAAGAAGCTCCAGGTCCTCATCCTCACCACAGAAACACCAAGTAAACAACAGACTCACTAAAATAGCTTTGTGGGGGCTCTACAAACCAGTTAAAAATGTGCATCAACTAAGAGAATCCCCAATCAAGAAAAAGCCATATTCAAATCAGTAGGAAACTATGTGGTGTTTTTGCTTGCCTTTTCCCTACCCTCTCTCCAGTGCAGAGTGGTGTGTTGGAATTTTTTTTTTTTACAATCCTAGTCTTTTCTTGGGAACAAAAAGAAAAGAGTGAAACTTGTTTGTAGTGTTCTGGCCTCTCTGGGGTTGCTTGAATACCTGATTTCTGTCTCATGTGATTGGAGCTCAGAGGAGAGTAAATGCATAGCTTGGGTATCAAGTTGGAGGAAACTGAGAATTAGAGGGTGTCATGGTACCTGAGAACTGCAGGAGGACTACAGACCCAGTGGTCACCTGGGGGCAAGAGATCATGAGAAGAGCAATACAATAGAACACTTAAAGCCCCAAGAAGAAACAAGAGTGAGGCTCTTAGGAGAATTAAGACATTTAAAGCAGCCACAAAAATGGTAAGGGGTGCTGAGAAAAAAGCACACAACACAGTTCCAGGGAAGATGCAAACTAAGAAAAGATCTAAGAAGATCATAACTCTTTACATAGGAATGGCTAGAGAAGCCTTCCCCTGCACAGAGCCAGTCTGCAAAGACTGGGAGAGGTGACTGTTTTTCCAAATGCTCAGTTTTCAAAGAAATATCACAAGACATACAAAAAATAGGAGAACATGGTCCATTCAAAGGAACCAAATAAATCTCTAGAAACAAACTCTAAAGAAACACCAACTTTGGAATTACTGGACAAAACATTAAAACAATGGTCTGAAATATGCTCAAAGAGCTAAAGGGAACCAGGAACAGAGAGGTAAATAAAGTAAATTTAAAAGTGATATATGAAGAAAATAAAAATATACAAGGAGAGAAAGAAATTACTAAAAAACAAACAGAAGTTCTGGAGCTAAAATATACAATAGCCAAATTTAAAAATTCAATAAAGGGGCTCAAAAGCAGATTTGAACACTCAAAGCATAGGATCAACATACTAGAAGGCAGGCCATTTAAAATTATCCAGTCTGAGGAGAAAAAAAGAAAAGGAAATTATAAAGAAACAGACCCTAAAGACATATGAGACATCAACAAGCATACCAACATATTCATTATGGGATTCCCAACACAGGAAGAGACAAATAAAGAGAGAGGCAGTTCATTTGAAGAAATATTAGTTAAAAACTTCCAAATTTTGAGGAAAGACATGAATATTCAAAGACAAGAATCTGGGTGATCTCCAAGTAGCATAAATCCAGAGACCCAGATTGAGATGCATTATAATGAAACTGTTGAAAGATAAAGACAAAGAAAAAATTTTGAAAGGAGCAAGGGAAAAGCAACTTGTCACATACAAGGGATTTGGATTTCTCAGCAGAAACCTTGTAGATCAGAATTCAGAGATACAATATTTTTAAAGTATTGAAAGACAAAAACTGTCAACTGAGCATTCTATATTGAGCAGAACTATATAGCAGAACTATATTAAGAAAGCAGAGGAATTAAAGGGGAAATAAATTATTTCCAGATAAATCAAAGCTGAGGGAGTTCATTACTATTAGACCTACCTTATAAGAAATATTAAAAGGAGTCCTTCAAGTTGAAACCTTTTGGACACTGGAAGAAAACCTGAAGCCTTACAAAATACATAAAGTTTGCCAGAAAAGGTAAATACATAGATAAGTATTAAAACTAGGATTGTTTTGATTCACAACTCCTCTTTTAATTCTTTTACAAGTTTTTAAAGAGAATGAATAAAAATAATATAAATCTCTGCTAATGGGTACACAATATATAAAGATATAATTTATCTTCAGACAAAAACATTAAGTGGGGGGGGCACCAAACTGTAAAAAGATATGCAATTGAAGATAAGCTGGTGTCAATTTAAAATAGAATGTTATAACTTTAGAGTGTTATATGTAATCCGGTGGTGATCACAAAGAAAATAGCTATAGAATGCACACTAAAAAAATGAGAAGTGAAACAAAATGTGTCACTACATAAGAATCAACTTCACACAAAAGAAAAAAGGCAGTAAGGAGGATGATAAACAAAATCTATAAGAAAACAGAAAACAAAGAGTAAAATGGCAATATTAAGTCTTTTCCTATTAGTAATTACTTTATTTTTATTTATTTTTTGTTTGAATATAATCCTATTTATTTTTATTTCTTATTTTTATTTTTTATTCTTTTAAATTTATTTATTTATTAATAAATTTGTTACCAAAGGCTTCATGCACTCTTTTCAATACTTTCTGAGAACCATGCTTTATGACTTTTCTCCCTTAAGTAACTATTTCATATCTTGTTCTCTCTTCAACACCAACTATCTTACCCAAGTGCTTATTCTATGTTGATGACTTTGCTTCCTACCTCCTTTTCTTTGACTTTAAACTACATGCAAATAAATTTAATAACCCAATCAGAAGACATGTTTTAGCAGAATGGATAAAACACAAAACAAACCAAAACAGACAAAAACAGGATCCAACAACATGCTGTTGACAAGAAACTTGCTATATCAAAAGACACAAATAGGCTGAAAGTAAAAGGATGAAAATATATTCAATGCAAACAACAACCAAAAGAGAGCAAGGGTGGTTATATAAATAACAGATGAATAGACTTCAAGTAAAAAATGTTACAACAGACAAAAAAAGACAATAAATAATTAAAACAAGGCCAATTCACCAAGAAGATGTTACCATTATAAGCATTTATGCACTAAACATCAGAAGTCCTAAATATAGGAAGCAATGATTGATAGAATCAGAGGGATAAATAGACAGCTCAGTATTAGCAGAAGACTTCAATATCCCATCAGTAAACATTCAGTACTTTCATTAATAGATAAAATGACCTGGCAGTATATCAATAAGAAAGCAGAGGAATTAAAAAACACTACAGACCAATTGGACCTAACAGAGATAGAACACTCTTCTCAACAACAGCAGAAAGCACATTTTTCTCAAGAGCACACAAAACGTTCTCCAGGTTAGACCACATGTAAAGTGACAAAACAAGTCTTAATAAATTTAAAAAGATTGAAATCATACCAATTATCTTTTCCTATCAAAATGGAATGAAAGTAGAAATTAATAACAGAAGGAAAACAGAAAAATCCACCATAATGTAGAAATTAAATACACTCTTAGATAAAATCAAATGAGACATCACAAAGGAAGTTAGAAAGTACATAGAGACAGATGAAAATGAAAACATGACATACCAAAACATATGGGACAAAGAAAAAGCAGTGCTAAGGGGGAAATTTATAGCTAAAACCACATTAATAAAGAAGAAAGATCTCAAATCAACTACCTAAATTTACAACTAAGTGACTAGAAAAAGAACAATTTAAACCCCAAGACAGCAGGAGAAAGGAAACATTAAAGATTAGAACAGAGGTTAAAAAAATAGAGAATAGAAAAACAATAGAGAAAACATTAAAACCAAGAGTTGATTCTTCAGACAGATCAACAAAATTGACAAACCCTTAGCTAGATTAAATAAGTAGAGAAGACTCAAATAACTAAAATCAGAATTTAAAGAGAAGACATTACTACCAATCTTACAGAAATAAAAAGAATTACAAGAGAGTACTATAAACAATTGTACATCAACAGATTGGATAACCTAGAAGAAATGTACAGATTCGTAGAAATACACAATGCACATAATGAAAGAAAATATTTTCCGATCTTATATCTGATAAAGGATTCATATCCACAATGTATAAAGAACTTCTACAACTTAGCAACAATAAAAACAACCTAATTAAAACATGGGAAAGAAATTTTAATAAACATTTCTCCAAAGAAGATACACAAATGACCAATAAGCATATAAAAGATGCTCAACATCATCAATCATTAGGAAAATGCTAATCAAAACAACAATAAGATACCACTTCACACCCAATAGGAGGGCTATTATCAAAAGGAAGGAAGGTAGGAAGGAAAGGAGGAAATGAGTAACAGAGGAGGGGGACAGAGAGAAAGAAGGAAAGAAAGAAGGAAGGAAGGAGAGAGAGAGAGAAGGAGGGAGAGAGGAAATGAGGGAACGAAGGAGGAAAGAAAGAAGGGAAGGAAGGGAAAGAAAATACATGCATTTATGAGGATATAGAAAAATTGGAGCGCTTGTGCATTGCTGGTGGAAATATAAAATGGTGCAGCCATTGGGAAAACTCACTATCCCCATGCAGAAGATTTAAACTAGACTTTTATCTTTCACCATACACAAAAATCACCTCAAAATGGATTAAAGACTTCAAATCTATGAAACTACTAGAAGCAAACGTAAGGGAAACACTTTTTGAAATTGGACTGGACAAGGCTTCTTTGAACAAGATTTCAAAGGCTCAGGCAACCCGCATCTTAAGTGAAGTAAGCCAGGCACAGAAAGACAAAGACCACATGATCTCACTCATATGTGTGGAATCAAAAAAAAAAAAATGGTTCTCATAGATATAGAGAGTAGAATAGTGGTTATCAGAGGCTGAGGAGGTGGATAGGGGAAAATGTAGGTCAACAGATATAAAGTTACAGGTGGATAGAGAGAACCACCTGTTCTAGGGTGTTCTAGGGTGACTTTACCTAATAATATTGTATAGTATATTTCTAAATAACTAGAAAAGAGGATCTTGAACATTCCATCACAAATAAATGATAAATGTTTAGGTGATAGATGCATATCTACCCTGACTGGATAGTTATACAATATATGCATGTATTGAAACAACACACAGTACCCCATAAGTATAAACAACTAAAAAAAATGAATTTTATAAAAACAAATAAATATAAAAGTAACAAAGATAAATAAATAATCACAGAAAAATAAAGGTGCAGCAACTATGGAAAACATTATGGCAATTCCTTAAAAAATTAAAAATAGAATTAACATCTATCCAGCAATTTCCCTTCTGGGTATAAACCCAAAAGAATTGAAAGCAGTGTCTTAAAGAGATACTTACATATGCATGTTTATAGCAGCATAATTTACAATAGTCAAAAGGTCGCAGCAACCCAAATGTCCATCAGTGAATGGATGGATAGACAAAGTGTGATATATTCATAAAACAGAATATTCAGCCTTGGAAAGAAAATTCTGACACCTGCTGGAACATAGATGAACCTTAAAGACATTATGCTAAGTAAAATAAACTAGTCACAAAAGGACAAATGCTGTATGATTCCATTTATATGAGTTAAAATTTCAATTCAGTAATAGAAAGATATCTAGAAAACACCCCCAGTATATGTAAATTAAACTATACTCTAATTAATAATCAATGAGCCAAGGAAGAAATAAAAGTGAAAATTAGAAAATATTGTGAATTAAATGAGATGGAAAAATAGAAATAACAAAATTTGTAGGAGGTAGTAACAACAATCCTTAAAGTATGTCTTTTACTTCAAATGCTTGTAGCATAAAATAAGTAAGGTCTAACAGCAACAATCTAACCTTCCACTTTAAGACCCTGTGAATTATGCCCTAAGTATATAGAAGCAGGGAAAAAACAGATAAGCACAGAATTCAGTGAAATAGAAAATAAAAAACAGATAAGAAAATCAGTGAATTCCCAGCTGATTTTTTAAAATTTTAATATTTATTTGTACATATTTGCAGAGTGCAGTGTGTTGTTTCAATACACTATATACTGTATATTGATTGATTCACTTAGAATCACTAATATAGCTTTTTACCCGTTAGTTCTTCACTTTCCATGCCCTCCCCCGCCACCCACCTCTGGTAACCATTATTCAACTCTCTACTTCTATGAGAATCACTTTAAAAAAATTTTTTTAGATTCCTCATATTAGTGAGATCACATGGTATTTGTCTTTCTGTGCTGGGCTTACTTCATCTGATACAATGGTCTCCAGATCCATTCGTATTACTGCAAATGACAGGATTTCATTTTTTTTTAACAGCTAAACAGTATTCTATTGTGCATATACACCACAGGTCACTTAGAATGGCTTATAAAAAAGACAAAAAATAACACATACTGGTGAGGATGCAGAGAAAGGGGAACTCATATACACTGTTGGTTGGAATGTAAATTAGTACAACCGTTGCAGAAAAGTGTATGGAAGTTCCTCAAAAAACTAAAAATAAAGCTGCCATACAATCCACAAATCCCACTGCTGGGTATTTATGCAAAGGAACAGAGGAAAGTAGCATACCAAAGAGATACCTGCACTTCCCCAGCCCGCTTGCTTACTGTAGCACTGTTCACAATAGCCAGGAGAGGGAATCGACCTATGCGACTGTTGACAGATGAGTAGATAAAGAAAATGTGGTATATACACACAAAAGAATACTATTCAACCATGGAAAAGAATCAAATCCTGTCATTTGTGGCAACATGGATAAACCTGGGGGACATTATGTTAAGTGAAATAAGTCAGGCACAGAAAGATCAATACATGTTCTCATGCATATGTGGGAGCTAAAATAATAACAGTAAGTTGAACTTTTACAAGTAGAGAGGAGAACTGTGGTTACTAGAGGCTGGGAAGGAGAGAGGGGAGAAAGGAAAGAGGGGAGGAGGAATAGTGACAGATTGGTTAATGGACACAAAATTACAGCTAGATAGGAAAAAATAAGTCCTAGTGGTGTTCAGTAGTGTTAAGTATCTACAATTAACAATAATTTACTGTGTGCTGTCATATGGCTAGAAGAGAGGGGATTCAGTGTTCTCATCACAAAGAAACGATCAATTTTTGTGATGATGAATTTGCTGACTACTCTGATGTGATCAAGACATGCTGCATACATGTATTGAAATGTAACTCTGTACTCCATAAATATGTACAGTCAATACATTTCAGTTAAAAAATAAAATAAAATAAGTTAATCAGTTAAAAAACATTAAAACAATAATTACCTGAAAAAAATATGAGAAAATCTTATCAAACAAGCGGAAGTAAAGATTTCTTAGACAAAACAGGGAATAAGAAATAGAAAAAAAATGATTTGGACTTTACTAAACTTAAAACTTCTAACCTTAAAAGAAAACATTAAGAAAATGAAAGAAAACCTGAGAGGAAATATCTGTAATATGGATATCTGGCAAAGAACTTGTGTCCAGGATATATAAAAACCTACGGTCACTCGATAATAGGACAAAGAGCTCATCAAAAATGTGCAAATGACTTGAACACACGTGTTGCCCAAAAAAATAGACATGGCCAATAAGCACACAAAAATGTGCTCAATGACATTAGTCATTAAGGAACTGCAAGCTAAAATCACAGTGAGATGACACTACATACACAATAGAATGGCTAAAATTAAAAAAAAGACTGACAAAACTGTTGGTGAAGATATAGAGCAACTGGAATCTCCACATATGGCTGATGGGGATGTAAAGTCATTGTATTCCAGAAAACATTTTGTCATTTTTGTTTTGTTTTGTTCTGTTTTGTTTTTTTGAATTTAATTTAATTTTATCAATATGCAATGTGGTTGATTTTTGGGTCCCTTTACGAAATCCTCCCTCCCCCCTTACTCTACCCCCTCCCACCCGTCAACCTCATATCTGTTCACTTGTCTTAACAACTTCAAGGAATTATGATTGTTGTGTCTTCTTCCTGCCCTCCCCTTTTGTTTGCGTATTTATTTATTTATTTTTAGCCCCCACAAATAAGTAAGAACATGTGGTATTTCTTTTTTTGTGCCTGACTTGTTTCTCTTAATATAATTTTCTCTAAGTCCATCCATGTTGTTGCAAATGGCAGTATTTTATTCTTTTTTGTAGCAGAGTAGTATTCCATTGTGTAGATATACCACATTTTCCTTATCCACTCATCTGATGATGAACATTTGGGCAAGTTCCAACTTTTGGCTATTGTATATAGTGCTGCAATGAACATTGGAGTACAGGTATCCCTTCAACTTGATGATTTCCATTCCTCTGAGTATATTCCCAGCAGTGGAGAAGCTGGGTCATATGGTAGATCTATCTGTAATTGTTTGAGGAGCCTCCGTACAATTTTCCATATAGGCTGCACCATTTTGCAGTCCCACCAACAGTGTATGAGAGTTCTTTTTTTCCACAACCTCACCAGCATTTATCATTCACAGTCTTCGTGATATTAGCCATCCTAACTGGAGTGAGATGTTATTTCAGCATGGTTTTGAATTGCATTTCCCAAATGCTGAGTGATGTTGAGCATTTTCTCATGCACCTGTTGGCCATTTGGATATATTCTTTTGAGAAATGCCAATTTAGCTCCTTTGCCCATTTTTTAATTGGGTTATCTGGGGTTTTTTTGCTGTAAAGTTGTTTCAGTTCCTTGTATATTATAGATATTAATCCTTCATGAGATGTATATTCTGCAAATATTTTTTCCCACTCTGTTGGTTGTCTTTTAACTCTGTTAATTGTTTCTTTTGCTGTGCAGAAGCTTTTTAGTTTGATATATTCCCATTTGTTTATTTTTCTTTTGGTTGCCTGTGCTTTTGGGGTCATATTCACAAAGTCTGTGCCAAGTCCCACTTCCGAGAGTCTTTTCCCTATGTTTTCTTTAAGAAGTTTTATTGTTTGGTGGTGTATATTTAATTCTTTAATCCATTTTGAGTTGATTTTGGTATATGGTGAGAGTATGGGTCTAGTTTCATTCTCCTGCATATGTATATCCAATTATCTCAGCACCATTTGCTGAAGAGGCAGTCTTTTCCCCAGTGTATAGACTTGGTGCCTTTGTCAAATATCAGACGGCTGTAGGTGTATGGGTTGATTTCTGGATTCTCTATTCTATTCCATTGATCTGTGGCCCGCACCTTGCTCAGCCAGTGAGCGGGAACCGGTCTGTATGTGGGATCCGAAACCTCGGCGGGAGCGCCGCCACGCTCCCAAGCGGCGCACTGTAGCAGTGCTCCACCGGGCCGGCCCTAGTATGGACATTTTCACAATGTTGATTCTTCCGATCCAGGGGCATGGGATATCTTTCCATCTTCCCATGTCCTCATTAATTTCTCTCAAAGTAGTTTGTAGTTATCATTGTAGGGATTTTTTACATCTGTGGTTAACTTTATTCCTAAGTACCTTATTTTTTTGGTGGCTATTGTAAATGGGCTAGCTTTCTTGATTTCCTTTTCTGCATGTTCACTTTTGGAGTATAGAAATTCTACTGATTTTTGTGTGTTGATTTTGTATCCTGGAATTTGCTGAAATCATTTACCAACTCTAAGAGTTTTTTTGTACAGGCTTTAGGCTGTTCTATGTATAGGATCATGTCTTCTGCAAACAGGGACAGTTTGACTTCATCTTTTCCAATCTGGATGCCCTTTATTTCCTTCTCTTCTCTAATTGCTCTAGCTAGTACTTCCAACACTGTGATGAGTAGGAGTGGTGAGAGTGGGCATCCTTGCCTAGTTCCTGTTCTTAAGGGAAAAGCTTTCAGGTTTTCCACATTCAGGATGATATTGGCAGTGGGCTTATTTATGTTGAGATACTTTCCATCTATATCTAACCTGTAGAGAGTCTTTATCATGAATGAATGTTGAATTTTGACAAATGCTTTTTCAGCATCAATAGAGTTGATCATATGGACTTTGTCTTTGATTTTATTGATGTGGTGTATCACATTTATTGATTTGCATATATTGAACCAACCTTGCATCCCTGGGATGAATCCCACTTGATCAACAACCTTGCATCCCTGGGATGAATCCCACTTGATCAAGGTATATAATTTTGCATATGTGTTGCTGTATTCTGTTAGCTAGTATTTTATTGAGGATTTTTGCTCTATACTCATCAAGGATATTGGCCTTCAGTTTTCTTTATTTGTTGGATCTTTGTCTGGTTTTTTGTATTAGGGTAATGTTTGATTCATTTGGGAGAATTGCCTCTGTTTCAATCTTTTGGAATAGTTTGTAGAGAATTGGTATCAATTCCTCTTTGAAGGTTTGGTAGAATTCTACAGTGAACCCATCTGGTCCTGGGCTTTTCTTTGTTGGGAGCCTTCTGATAACAGCTTCAATCTCTTTTACTGTTATTGGTCTGCTCATATTTTCTATATCTTCTTGGATCAGTTTTGGTAGTTTGTGTGTGTCCAGAAATTTATCCATTTCCTCCACATTTTCAAATTTATTGGCATATAGTTGTTAATAGTAGTCCCTAATGATTTCTTGTATTTCCAAGGTATCAGTTGTAATATCACCTTTTTCATTTCTAATTTTTGTTGTCTTGTAATTTTTGTTATTTTGTGTTCTCTCTTCTTTTTTTAGTTAGCCTTGCTAATGGTTTGTCAATTTTATTTTTTTTCAAAGTACCAACCTTTTGATTCATTGATCTTTGTATCATTTTTGGGGTTTCTATTTCATTAAGTTCTGCTCTGATCTTAATGATTTCTTTCCCTCTTCTAAACTTGGGTTTCAATTGTTCTTATTTTTCTAGTTATTTAAGGTGAAGTAATAGGTTGTTTACTTGCCATCTTTCCATTCTTCTGAAGTAAGCATTTATTGTGATAAATTTCCCTCTTAGTTCTGCTTTTGCAGTATCCCACAGGTTTTGGTATGATGTAACATTGTTTTAATTAGTTTCAATAAATTTTTTGATTTCTTCTTGCACCCATATGTCATTAAGTAGAATGCTGTTTAATTTCCATGTGTCTGTATAGTTTCCAGAATTTCATTTGTTATTGATTTCTAATTTTAGTCCATTGTGATCTGAAAAAAATACATGGGATAATTCCATTTTTTTTTTTGAATTTGTCAAGACTTGATTTGTGACCTAACATGTGATCTATCCTAGAGAATTTTCCATGTGCTGATGAGAGGAATGAATATTCTGAGGTTGTTGGATGGAATGTTCAGTAGATATCTGCCAAGTCCAATTGGTTTAAAGTGTCATTTAGATCTTGTGTTTCTCTGCTAGTTCTTTGCCTAGGTTATCTGTCCAATATTGATAGTGGGGTGTTCAGGTCCCCTGTTATTATGGTATTATTGTCTATCTCATTCTTTAGGTCTAATAGTGTTTGCTTTATAAATCTGGCTGCACTAACGTTGGGTGCCTATATATTTATGGTTGTTATGTCTTCTTGGTGGATAAATTCTTTTATCATTATATAGTGGCCTTCTTTATCTCTTTTTATGGTTTTTGGTTTAAAGTTTATTTTATCAGATATAAGAATAGCTACTTTGGCTCATTTTTCATTTGTATTTGTATGGTATATCTTTTTCCATCCTTTCACTCTTAGTCTATGTGTGTCTTTATAGGTGAGGTGAGTCTCCTGAAGGCAGCATATAGTTTGGTCCACTTTTTTAATCCAGTTAGTCAGTCTGTGTCCTTTGAGTGGGGAATTCAATCTTTTTATGTTAAGAGTTGTTATTGAAAAGTGTTGATTTAACTCCTAGCATTTTATTGATTTTTGTTCAGATGTCTTAAGTGTCTTTTATTCCTTTCTTTCTGATTTACTGTTTGTCTTCTGTATTTGTTGGTTTCTTGGGGTGGTAGATAAAATTTTTTTCTCTTCATTGTTGGCATTTTAATTTTACTAGTGGGTTTTGATTTTTCTTGAGACTTTATAGCAGTGGTGGTTACTTTTCAGGTACCAAACCCAGTACTCCCTTGAGAATTTCTTGTAAAGGTGGTCATGTGGTAGTGAATTCCTGCAGTTTTTGTTTGTCTGAGAAATATACTATTTGCCCTTCATTTCAGAAATAGCCTTGCTGGGTAAAGTATTCTTGGCTGGCAATCTCTGTCTTTTAGTATTTTGAATATATCATCCCATGCCTTTCTGGCTTTTAGGGTTTGTGATAAAAAGTCTGATGTTAGTCTGATTGGGGCTTCCTTATAGGTGACTTGACACTTCACTCTTACAGCTTTTAAGATTCACTCTTTGTCTTTGAGCATGTCTTGGAGAGTACTTTTTTGGGTTGAATATGTTTGGGGATCTTTGAGCTTCCTGAATCTGAAGATCTGTGTTTTTCCCTATAACTGGGAAGTTTTCTGCCAGTATTTTGTTGAATATGTTTTCAATGCAATCTCCTTTTTCCTCCCCTGGTGGAATACCCATGATTTGGATATTTGAGCACTTAAGGTTGTCTGTTATCTCTCTTAGATTTTCTTCAATGTTTTTAATTCATTTTTTTTTTTTTTTTTTTTTTTGTCTGCCTGTGTTATTTCAAACAGCCCATCTTGAAGAAATTCTCTCTTCTTCTTCAAGCCTTCTGGTTAAACTCTCTGTTGTGTTTTTTATTTCGTTAAATGAATTCTTCAGCTCTGCAAGCTCTGCTACATTCTTTTTCAGGGCATTGATTTCCTTGTNATTTTTTTTTTTTTTTTTTTTTTTTTTTTTTTTTTTGTCTGCCTGTGTTATTTCAAACAGCCCGTCTTGAAGAAATTCTCTCTTCTTCTTCAAGCCTTCTGGTTAAACTCTCTGTTGTGTTTTTTATTTCGTTAAATGAATTCTTCAGCTCTGCAAGCTCTGCTACATTCTTTTTCAGGGCATTGATTTCCTTGTACATTTCTTCTTTCAGGTCCTATATACTTTTCCTCATTTCATCGTGTCGTCTAGCTGAGTTTTCTTGTATCTCATTTAGTTTCCTTAGAATTATTGCTTGAAATTCCTTGTCAGTTATTTCAAGGGCTTCTTGTTCTATAGGATCTAGAGCTTGAGAGTTATTATTACCCTTTGGTGGTGTACTTCCTTGATTTTTTTCATATTTCTGGTATCTTTCCTATGGTGTTTAGTCACTGTGGCAGGGGATTTCACAGTCCACTCATTTGACACTAATGTCTGGCTAGGATCCTGCTGGAACTACCAATTTGACACAGCTGCCTTGGTGCCTGTGGTTGAGAGGCTTTGGCCTCTCTGGGCTGTGGGGCCTGGACCCTGCTGCTAGTCCAGCAGTGGTGCCTTCCTGTTCCCACATGGGTAGCTTGGGGTCCTGAGGGCCTGGGGGCTTTAGGGCCTCTCTGGGCTGCACACACTCGCCTGGGCTTGGGGTCCTGCATTGGTAGCTACCTGCTCTGGCAGGTGGGCACCTTGGGGTGCATGGTTGCGGTGGCTCTTGGGCCCCTCTGGGGGGGGCCTCTCTGGGCTGCGCACACTAGCCTGGGCTGGGTGGGTCCCACGTTAGTGGCTTAGTCAGTGTTTTATAAAAGCAAATATGCACTGCCATGTGTTCTAGCAATTTCACTTTTTGGTATTTATCCTGAGAAATGAAAATATATATCCACACAAAGACTTGTACATAAATGTTTATTACAGTTCTATCCTGAGTAGCCGCATATTAGAAACCACCTAAATACCTGTGAACAGTTAAATGGATTAAATAAATTACATTATAGCCATATGAGGGTATACTTACTACTAAGCGATTTAAGAAATAATGTCAATGCCCACAATTAAATAGATGTGGCAGTTTTACAATATGGTCATATGTCCTTCATCAAATTCTTTGTTGGGTCTCCCCTTGAATCTAGGCTGAGCATAGTAATGCACTTGCAAGTGATGTGAATACAACCCAATCATAACTATGCTGTATAACCTCCATAGCCAGGTCAGAAAAGGCCTACCTACAGCTTCTGCCTGGTTCTCCTGTGACGCTGGCTTTTGAATGCCTGATCTGCCATGTAATAATTCTCACTACCCTGAGGCCACGTTGCTGTGAGAAGGCCACATAAAAGTGTTCTGGCCCCCAGTCCAGGTGATTCCCAGTGCTACCATATTCCCTCAAAAAAAGTGAGCCAAAATGCCAGGTACCATTCAAGCTTTATTAAAGAAAGTCTGCCAGTCTGTGCTCAAAGTGGCAGGCAGCCCAGGGCTGCCCTGAAAATGGTGGACAGCACCAGGTGAGGGGGTGGTAGAGCTTATATAGTGCACCAAGAGCTGGGTGATGTAATTCTGGGGTGGGGGTTGAGTTAGGTCATGGGAATGGAGAGTTCTTCGCATGGGGAAACACTGGAAGTTTCATTTTTCTCCAAAACCATGAGGCTTCTTGTAAAAGAGAATGGGGGAGGGGTGGGGAGGAGGTGGACGGTGCCATTTTGTACTTGGGCTTATCTAAAATGGCTCTGGTTATGTTGCAGATCTATTATTCCTACCTTTTAAGTATAGAAAAAAGGGCAAAAGGGTGGAGGTCTCATTCTTCTGAAGCTACTTCCTGCTGGAGATGGGTGAAGATATGGAAAAATAAAAGATTTATGTTGGCAGGTAAAACAGTTAGGTGGTGGAGTATGGGTATCGTGTGGGGAGGCTGTATTCCTTTGGGGAAGGGTCACTGATTCTGAGGGGCTGATATCCTCTAAATTGAGGAAGAATTTGGCAACCTTATGGTTGGTAAAAGCCTGTATATGTTCCTGCAAGAAATTAGAGAAATACCAAAAGAGACAGGGACCAAAAAGTAGGATGAGGCACAGTTAGGAGTCCTAGTGGGGGCATAAGGCAGGGTGTCCAAGGGTTCAGTGAAATGGTTTAAGCTGTTTTGGATCACCCCGGACTCATTTACATAATAACAACATTCCTCCCCAAGAAGAGGCGGGTGCCTTCCTTCTCAGCTGTAAGGAAGTAAAGGGCCCGACGGTTCTGTAAAGCGACTGTCGCAAGTGAGGTGACCTGTCACTGAAGGGAGGAGATGCTATCTATGCTTAGTTCTTCTGAGAGTTATGATAGAATTGAGAGGCAGTAGCAGGGCCCACTATGCCAGTCCCAGTTGCAGGAAGGACCCCTGCCCCAATTAGAAGGTACAATTAGTGCCCTACAGGAGCGGGAGGCACTTCCTGAGGGAGGGGCCAAAGTTATTCCCAGTCCCGTCTCCATCTCTCCATCTTTCTGGAGGGTGATGTCGGGGATGAGCCAAAAGAATACGCAAGAAATTGAGTTTGGGGGGAAGACAACAGGATAATGTAGTTTTACAAAGGAAATATATTCCAGTTTTAGGGCATGGATGAAGAGGGGGTAAGTGAGTGGCAGCGTTTGGAGTTAGTGAGGCAGAGTGGGGGCAGGCCCCGCACAACGCTGACAGTCCCCACTGAGGTGAGCTTAGAGGAAAGTGAAGAGACGTTTGTGGAAACATTGTGGACTGCATCGACAGGGAGGAGGCTGACCACAAAAAGTTTCTCACAAAGTGGGAGACAGATGAGTCACTCAGGGACCGGTCTGAATCACTGAGGAATGCATCGTCCCTGTGGACCTGGAAACTCCATGTTCCATGTAAGGGGGGGGCATTGAGATAGGAGGAAAAACACGGGAAGGATGCAAAGGATTAGGGAGCCAAAAGAATTTAAAGGGCACATGAAAGGCCACAATGAAATTGCTAAGAAGCATCCTACCAATAGGAGGTAAAGAAGTGCCAGGAGAAATCTTCCTATAATGTTACCCTCTTTTGGGGCAGCTGCTGCCAATCCTGTAGCAAGTACTAGGACACATAGTGTAAAAGCAGCTCTTGTGCGTGGGACGTGGAGCGGCCTGTAAGTGAGAGGATAATCGCTGGGGGGAAGATCATCCTTCTTATGGGATTGTGGGAAGAGCGAAGGTCCTGGAGATTTTCAGTTTTGTGGGTCCTAAAACGGATGAAGTGTGAGGAGATGTCAGGTTGGGGGTTGAGCAGAGGGACCCCTCTGGCTTGGTGTTAACAGATTTTTTGAGTAAAGTCTTAGGTGCCAGTTTTACCAAGGCTAAGTGATACCAAGGGGCCTTTCCTAGTGCTTTTACTGCTGTGGGGTGGTGAGAAGTACTGTATAAGGCCCTTCCCAACATGGTGAGAGGGGCTTTGGGATTCAGGTTTTAATATACGCATACTGTCCTGGGCTCAGCTTAAAGTCTGAGAGGGTGGTGGGGAAAGGATGAGGTAATAGAAGGTTGGCTTGTACCCTAAGAAGATCCCTAATGAGCAAAAGAGTAGGGAGATACTGGCCTAAAGGCAATGAGCTGGAAGGGAGAGTGTGAGAAGGAAGGGCCTACTGTACGTAAGTTTGAAGGGGGCTGAGGCCTGATAGCGTGTCCTTTTGTGGGGAGAGTAATATAAGGGCTGAAGAAGGCATAGTAGGAGTTCATAGCCTATATGAACTGAATTATGGAAATCTAAAAGGATTTGCTCAGCTCGTGTGGTAGGGAGGACATAGTGACTGGAGAGAGTATACCAGTTGTCCCTCCTCTGTGCCCCCAACTGTTGGAGGTGTTGTATTTCTTGGGGTGTGTATTGGGATAAGGGCATTGGGGCCTGGTGATTGAGCAGCCTGTTTTGTGATTAAATCCGCCAGTGTGTTTCCCTGGGCTATGGGGCCATTGGAGGTTTGGCATCACCTGCAGTATAACCCCAATCTCCTTTGGGAGTTGTGCAGCCTCAATAGCTTGTGTTAGATTTACTATGGCATAACCCGCCCAGGGGGTGGGCGTGGAGGTGGCGCTCCCATCTATGAACTGTATAATGGGATGCGGGGAGATGTGTGGAAAGGGATTAAGAAAGAGGTCTAAAGCCTCCATGCAATTGTGTTCTAAGAGTCATTAGTGTTTTGGGATGAGAATGGCTGGATTTTAAGGAAGGAAAGGTTTAAAGGAGAACTGAGAGTTTTCAATGAAAGGTAGGTGAATAAGTCATAGGCAGGAAAGGGAGAGAATTGACTTGGCCTTATGGCTGAGAAGGTCTTGACTGTTTGTTGTTTAAAAGTTAGTTTAGAGCTTTCTTATGCTAAAAGGGCAGCTGCTGCCAAGGCCCATAAACAGGGGCCCATTCTCGAACTGTGGTGTCTAGTTATTTAAAGAGGTTTGTAACCAGGGAGAAACTATCTCCTGCCTTTTGTCCCAAAACCCTGACTGCCAATCTTTGGGTTTTGGTGACATATAGGATAAAAGGATGAGATAGATCTGGG